>NW_017535930.1:350352-357862 GCF_001853355.1 Bactrocera latifrons | reverse complement strand
TTCGAATCGGTAATTTTTTTTCTATAAGTTGGTAGTACTGTTAGTGACATCTATGTTAAATTTCACGTCAAAATATTCATTACAATTTGAGATACGCTTCGCTTTGTGAGGCTCCCAAAGTGAACTTCACACTGGCACCCGTTCGAAAGAAGAAGAAGACTGTGCTATCGTCCAGTGTGGTTCGAATCAATTCAATCGTAAAAACTGTTCGCRAACGCATTSACAGAAATTCCATAAAAAWCAGAAAATTACGTCTATTGAAATGAAAAGAATGATGCCAATGTTAAGATTTATTCGAAATGGTATCCGCATAAAAGCCTACCATCAAATGATCATCTGCTGACGACTCGCTTGTAGCAAATTAAGCTCAACAACTACAAGCGGCTTTTTCAATGGCCCGGAAATACTTTTTTCGATCAAAACTTTTCATTGTTGACGAAGTTTTTAATAAGGAAATCGAAAAAATCTGCACAAAAATTTTCTAAAAATGCAAAAAATGTTATTCCAAGGGATCAACGTGGTAACCATACAGTTGCTGTAATGGTTTGGTGGGGAGTCTCTTTTAAAAGCGTTACATTTCTTAACTGCTGTGAAAAAATGTGTTCAAATTGATAAAAAAAAAAAAAAACAAAAAAAAAACTTTTTTCAAATATGTAGACTACAATACCCCCTTATCCCCCTTAAAAGACTATACTACTGACCTCGATCGCACAACTTTTAAAGGCCATATCTTCGAAACTATTACTCGAATCAATTTGAGCATGCATACATTTTAGTGATGTTACAGAACTAATTAAGACTTTTCTCAAGTCGTGAAACTCATAAAATCTTTTAAAAGCAACATTCTTGATTTCATAACTGCAAATGATTGGCCGTCTGCAAGTCCCGATTGAATCGGAGTTGGAGAATATGGCCTGTTAAATAACCTACGAAAATTTGGGTTGCCTCAAAGAGTATTGAGTTCGAGCAGTGTCGTTAATACATACCAATATAAACTGTGCGTGCTGCTATTGATCAATGTCGCTGATATGATTTTTAAGTATCKTTTCGGTTAATTTTAATATATGATWTGTARTTTTAAGTGAAAATATTGCTGCAATTTGCAGACAACGAGCTCGAGTTACCACGAGATCCAGAAAGTGACTCCTGTACATCTTCGTTCCAGATACTGTAGCAGTTTAAACTCTACTTAGCCAGAATCGCATGCAATGAATCTTAACCACCTCTTTTGTATGCTCAGCTAACCCTACACATCTGACAATTCTCTCGGTATGGTCCGACCCCGTCGAAAGAGCACGTACCTGTACCTATAGTTGGATGACGTCGATGACAACTTGTTAACAAAAACAACAACCGGAATTCGTCGCTTCGAAGACGTTCTCAAGAATTGGGACTGTCTCCAACTACAACCTAGCGGATTTTGAGAAATGATTTGGAATTGCRTCCGAATAAAATTGTTCTCAAGCAAAAACTAAAGCAGTTGGATCACTTGCTGATATTGCCTASGAACAACTTGAAAACGATAATAATATTTTTGGAAACCATCTTCTCCGATGATGCTCTCTTCTATCTGAGTACATAGTGATGTAAAAAAGYAAAAGTGTCGATT
This sequence comes from Bactrocera latifrons, assembly GCF_001853355.1. NCBI lineage: Eukaryota > Metazoa > Arthropoda > Insecta > Diptera > Tephritidae > Bactrocera > Bactrocera latifrons. Next base: position 356,253 of record NW_017535930.1, on the reverse strand, counting down.
TTGGTGCGAAGATAAACCACAAATTATTCATGAATATTATAACATTTGTCTAAATTGACGGTTGGTTTGATATGGTTTTAGTCTGGTAAAATCATTGGTTCGTACTTCTTTCAAAATAAAGCAGATGACACCGTTACTCTAAATGGAGAGCAGTATAGATCGATGACAATCAATTTTTTATGGCCACAATTGAAAGAAGTTGATCTTGACAATATCTAGTTCCAACAAGACGGGGCTGCATGCCACACAGCAAGTGCAATATCCGAATAATTGAGAGAAAAGTTTGGGGATACGATTATTTCATGAAATTGTGACATTGAATAGCCTGCAAGAAGTTCTGATTAAATACCATTGATTACGAATTTTGGGGTTATTTGAAGTCATTGGTTTTTAGCAATAAACCAGACTCTCTTCAAGCTTTAGAAGTCAATATTGAATGTGCTATTCATGATATACGACTTGATTTATTAGAAAAAGCGCTTAAAAATTGCGCAAAAGAGCTCATGGAGGCTATTTGAATGATGTGTTATTGGATAAATTCATTCATGAAATGTGTTATAACAGTAAGCATTTACATGGATGCAACATTTTGYGGCATATTTAAGTCAAAGTTGCTGGTTGAAATGTGATTGTCGCTGATTTGTTGCGCCATAATGAAGCAAAATGCCACTTTATTTATTACATCACGAATTTTATATGCACAAGCCTTTATGTAYATGTATCTGTATCTGTGATTATATATATATGCATATGTACATATATAATATGTATGCATGTAACTGTGTATTGCATTTTTCGTGCGCCTAAGCTCAATTAATTGCGAACAAAWTTAAAGAGAATGAATTAAACGAAATTTTACATATCTTCATGTAAAATCATGTTTATGCATCTGTGTGAGTGCGTTTCAGTGGTGATCTGCTTTCGAAAAAGTAGCCGATTTGCTTTCGAATGCGCAGCAATGCGGCTATAAAGTCGCTGCCRTGAAATTCATGTTGTAGTAACACACTGGCTGACAAACTCGCTCCATTTTACCAACTAAGTTGCCACCCGCCGCCTGTAAGCTCGTCGTCTAACATCCTGCCGCCTATCTTCCCGCCGCCTATCTTCCCGCAGCCTATCAGCCTGCCCGCTTACCTTGCTCTCGCTCCGTCGCCGCTGCGCACTGTGACAAATGCGGCAATCAAAGTAGATGCAACACGGCTGCATGACGTAATCGCTAACATAGTTAATGCTCCACTAAAATTTAAATTTATATGTGACTACTTACTTTTATGCGCCTATATACACCTACACTAGTACATGTGTGTGTGTGTGTGTGTGTGGAAAATGGTTATTTTAACACCCAAGTTAATATGCCTCGCCGTTCCACAATGCCGCACTTCGATTGGCGCATGATTAATTGTTTTGTTACGATTTAGTTGCAATTTAAATGGCGCAAAACACTTTTGTGCACTGCCGCCAATGTGCGCATGCGCCGCCAGCAATTGAACGAATCTACTATAAATGGGTTTATGCTCGTTGTCATAAAAGCTGAGTTGGCTTGTACCTATGAAAACAATGTAATTGAGACTTTGTTGCAAAAAGATTTTTATTTGCCCTCAGAAATTTAGTATTTCCCAATYATTCGAGTGTGATAATGACAATACGACAAGCGTCTAAATATGCCAACAATATTCAAATTCACCTTGAGTCAAGAAAAGACAATGCAAATTCGTTCGTACGTTTTTTGCACATAACGGCAAATTTGTATGTAGATCGTCACATATGCAGATAGAGTTCATGCGCTGGCGTACATATATGACATTTTATACCCAAGCGCCGTTAAGGTCGTTGATGACATTAACATTGTTGAAATGATGCTAAGTATCACATTTGCTTCCCAACGCCTTATACAACTATCGATTGTRTGATCTTTAACTATACCGGGTGGACTAGTCACCTCGGAAAGCGGTTCAAATTCTGACAAAAATATAGCACCAAAATGTTGTAGAATTAAATACACTCATAGAGAGCATTGGACCTTCCAACGAGATGCTAMGCCGGTTTGAAAAACAGTGTCCTAAGAACAATTTTCTGGCTCATAGCTGCCCACTGAAAGTCCAGATTTGAATACTATACATTGGAGTTGGAGAAGCATACCGGGTGGACTAGACTAATTCCGACAACTGTTGTTTTTTATCACGGTCATGAGGGATTTCGGTACTGCGCAAACACTTACAGCTGAGAAGCGCTCGCAAAACTGGTATAAACCGCCTCAATAATGTAGTAAAAGGCAAAAATGCAGCGGAGCCACGACTCTTTCTCACGCGATTGATAGCGAAAAGTCTTTTATTTCAAGTTTATCAGGTTTGCAGACATTTCACGAAAGCTTTAATAGTGCCGCAAGGCTATGGTAGTTGGTTGAAAAGACAGCGCGTGAGCTCCAGACTACAGCCGGCCGCACATAAGTCATCTTTGGATCCAATATGCTCCCGGCTATTCAATAAATTAAGCCTTATCCAACCACTTAGTGAATTTTTTAAATTTTTGTTTTCCACTCAAGCTATCCAATGTCTCTTATATTGGATTTTTGTCAGCGGTCGAATATGTCATAGCTCATCCRGCTRCAAGTTTGGCRTTCGCATAGATAATGATCCAGCGTTTCATCATCCTCCGCGCATGCTCTGCATTCCGCCGATTTCACATTTCCAATTTTGTGAAGGAATGATCTTAAGGGTAGGTGTCCAGTGCTGGTTGTATTACAAGACCTGAGATGTTCTTTTAGGGTCCATTGCTTCAAACAACCCTTGAAGAAGCTGAATGGTCCGAGATAGCTTGCGCGAATTATGGCCCCCAGCGGGCCAACACGTCTGTCTTTTCATTTCTTTCTATACTCATATGAGCGTGTACATAGATAATTCTGACCGAGTTACCTACTGACAGTCTAGTTGCATAACCTATGCAGTGAGACCTAGTATTGGCGCTACGAATAGCCTTAATTAGCCGATTGGCTAGCCACTAGAAGTTTTATGGACTTTGCTGATTAGTACAGACCCCTACTTACCACATTCTGCCTACAATTTCTAAAGACTAAATTGTAGTCATTTAGTTAGAAGCTGCCTTCTGTGTGTGGATTGCTACAGCAGCCTGTACCTGTTGATCCTCGGATGGTCAGTACATGTGTAGACTTCTTCGTTGGAACTATCGACCAAAATGCATTGACAAGGTCGTGTGTGATACGATGCCCGAGGTAATGCCGACTCAGACGATGGGTTTAATTAGCTAATCTCGAGTGCATGGCTAGTATCGCTGTCCTACTATTGAAGCGTATAGTCGCTTATGTGAAGGGGGCTACGCCTCTGAGCAGCTGATATATTGCTAACGTAATGACAACCATGTCTGCCTTAAAAACACTGGTTGGAAAGCTGAAATCTTGTTTTATGCCTAGTTTCAGTTTTAGTTTTGCAAAGATTTCTTTTTATTGGGGGGTTCCAAACCCCACGCAAAATCTTAGTTTCGCAAGGTCTGGACAATGGATGAGAAAATGTCTGGATCTTTCCACCTTATTTACTAGCATACGACTCAGGCAATTTTTATCCAACTATTTTGGGGGCTCAACGATAAAGACAAAAGTATCGATAGTATGGACAATGGACGAGATAGAGCCTGAATTCTTCCACTTTATGGTGGAAGAAGCTTGCAGAGTGTAGCTGACAGATCAAGAAGAAAATGTCAGAGCAAGAAAATGTCAGAGCAAGAAAATTGTCAAGAGTAAGTCATCAGGGAAGCAATGGAGCATTTCTTGTGCTTTTGTGTCATATTGACAAGGTTACACTTTAAACCTTTGTGGGCCCAACAATAAGAGACACTACAAAAAGTATTGATAGCGAGGCCTCAGGCCTTCTATTCAAATTTGCGTCAAGTGCAGGCATTCTGAAGTATAACTACTCTTTATGCACTTGGTTATGGAACTCCTTCTGGTATCGCAAAGGACCAAAACTCGTCTATGCGCGGCTCATTAGCCTAGCAGACTAACCTAACCTAATCGAACCTGKTACCCAAAAGGTGAATAGGCCTCCCTTACTCGTATTTTTTGCTTCATATTTGGCGTGCACGTTTTCTGCGAACATTCACTATCGCTGCACTTTTATCGCTTCACGTGTTAAAAGTTTACTCGTACTCGAACCCAAATGAATTGATGGGCAATTTAACAAATTACTACAGAGCATAAACATGCATATGTGTGTATATGTATATTATATGTATATTGAAGGTACATATGTAACGTATGTGGGTTGAATGCTGGGCCTGCGCCGCGTCCCGCTCCTAAATTGGCTGTTAATGTGCGCAAATTTACAAGCGATCAAATAAACTAATTCGCCACGAACGCTTGCGATATGAGTATTAATCAGCAGATGGCGATCGCAGCACSAATCGGCACGCAGATGCGCAATGCTCTTACATATGTATGTACATACATATAATAAGGAAACTTAAAAACACTTGTTCGTTAAACGTGTGATTTTTTTCCATTTCATAAAATAATTTTCGATCAAATTCCAAACTCACGGAAATAATAGATTGCATGATTACAGTTATAAGCGATCGTTCATTGGTATTTATTATTTTTATTTTTAATTTTTTGATATTATAGTTTTTTCTTTTTTGTTGTTATTACTATTTTTTAATATTAAAATTTCGTAAGAAACAGCAAAGTGAATGTGTGCATACTTTTGTGTGTGCACACATATGGCAACACTGTAAAATTCAATTATGGCGATTTTCCATTTTTTCATTTTACCTTTTTTTTTTTGGCCAAAATTGCTTTGTCGGCTGCCGCTTGCAAAAATATCAATCAGCAATTAATAATTGCAAGATATACATATGTACATATGGTATATACATATGTATGTACATGTATAAATGTATGCAGAAGGGACGAAAGATGACCTTCGCTAGAAATGCCCGCATCTCCGTGTATGTAAGTACATATACGTATGTATGTATAACTAAAAGGCAGCTGGTAGGCGCTTAAAACCAACTATAAAGTAGCACAAACCAAGATAATTACAAAGCAAACTTCAATTCCCTTTGTTAGCCACACCTGCGGGCTTAACTTCCCTCCAACGGGCATGAATTTCTATTCGATTTCATCATTATTGCGGTTCGGTCATGAACTCCCACAATCATGAACATAACTCATTCATACAAGTGGTTTCTTATGCATATAGTGTTGTCAAGTTAATTTTTTGGAGACAAATTTCTTCGACTGTTCTGATACTTTTGCAGGAGATGTACTTATGCTATATTAAATTTTGACCGTGTACTAGAAGATAAGCGAAGATATAAGGTCTGGAAAAAAATACGTAAATTTTCCAATAGATTACGAAAACTTCGTAGTACTTCTCAAAAAGTTTGACTTATCTCAGCATTCCTTGAGCACGGACATTAGCAAGATTTTTTTGTAGTTTTTCTTCGATAAAGCCGGAAACGCAAACCGATCAGTTGAAAATGGGGAGATTGTTAATGGATTGTGAAAGATATCGATAAACTAATGGAAATCTTACAGCACTGGAGCTAATTAAATAAGGCGGATAGTTACTGGGGTTGAAAATTGGGCCCTCTTAACTTTATTCTCCACTGTCAACAATTCAAAAGAGTTGGAAAGAAGCAGCCAGCTTTGGTCAATAGCAGAGGCATTGTGAACTCTCAATACAACACCAGGTCACATATAATAATAGTGCCTGATCARAAGATAAACGAGCTTGTTTTGAGGGTTCTAAATCATCCACCTTATAGTTCGGATCTAACCCCAAGTGATTACTAACTCTTTCTGTCCAATGCGAACAATTTCAATAATGAAAAACTTGGCTTAAGGGGGGAGCCTGCTTTAGAAGCTTCAAAAAGTCGATTTTTTTTTTT
>NW_017535930.1:332341-349871 GCF_001853355.1 Bactrocera latifrons | reverse complement strand
TCAAAAAAATCGAACTTTTTAAGCCTCTAAAGCAGGCTCCCCCCTTAAGAGAAGCTYGTCAAAATCAAATGTTCCGGCTCATACTTCGGAAGAGAAATGTTKAGATAAAATATTGTTAATGTAGCCCTGTATTGAATGGGTATTGTTCAGCCGAATATCATATGTATTTCAAGACAACGGCGATTCGTTTTAAATCAGTTCAATTTGAAAAGCTCCAGAAGTCTGAGCCGATATTTATTTTTTTAGTTTCTTACGAAATTTGAGTAGAATTTTTGACAATACGTTGTGTAATGTTTGCGTCTTTAGTCTCATTTAGATCCCGACTTGCGTATAATTTATTGGAGGTCTAAAATTTTATTCTCTAAAAYGCTGATTTTCGAAGAAAATGCTATTCATGGTAATTTAGAATGGATTCGACTGTCTTAGATATAGACTAACAGAATCTTGTGATACTATGGTGAGCTTTCAAGATCTATGTGGCAGTATGAAATCTACTAAAAACAAAAGCATCAACATCGGGTCTACGCTTGCAGTAAGAAACCTGCTGAAAGCCTGGATAATTCACATACTTGCTCAGATATCACTCCGCATTACGTTGATCTGACTATGAAGACCTTATTTTCTGCTAGAGTACTTTCAGGTTGCTCAATAGAGCTGTTCAGCTTTCAAGATCTTTGTCAAGATTGTCTTTAGTAAGAAAACACCTGATAGCTCAGTGATGGCTTTTTTAAGCAATATCGGATGGCTATAAATCAGCGATCATTTCAGTTACATAGACTGATGAGAACAGACTGGACCWAAACCTCCGAGTTTCTCAGTGTTTAACTAAATCCCTTTCTTGATAAATGTGACGCTTTGGCGCAATGTCTTCAGTGAAAACTTACACCAATTGATTAGCGATGAATTAGCTAAACCAAAGGTTTATATATGTAGTTTCGGATTTATTCGGAATAAGACTTCATAAGAAAAGACTGATATGAGAATATGSAACACTCTTTTGAGCCTAGTATAAAACACAGTTATAGTTAATAGTGCGCATTTTAGCTGAGCTTGAGCTTTTTAGATGACATATCTAACCCCAGTTTGATTCTTTTCTCGCCAGTTGAGCGTTCCAATCATTTTTAGGCTATGTATTTTAGTTCCATGTCTTAGTATTCCAATGACTCTACTCTCTTAATCTCTTATTTTCATACGCTGAATAAGATACATTAAGCTTGCCTCGAAGTTTTTGAAACGTCGGAGATCGCATAAAATTTATACATATATAAATCATTAGTATGACGAGCTGTGCCGATTTAGTTATGTCCATCTGTTATTCCGTGTCTCATTCCGCCTCTATATATGCGAACTAATCTTTCAGTTTTTGAGATAACGACCTGTAATTTTACACACATCCTTTTCTCCTTAAAATGCTACTCATTTATCGGAATCGGCATGATTGGTTTATTAAAACACATAGCTGCCATACGAACTGACCGATCCAACTCAAGTTTGTGTATGGATAACTTGTTTGTTTATCAAAATATCATCACAAAATTTCGCAAGAATTTTTAACCAAGGTGGTGCTACAAAATACTATAAAATTGTATAAATCCACTCACTATAGCATATAGCTGCTATATAAACTGACCGATCAAAACAAAGTCTTTGTATGGAAAACTTTTTTATTTGAGGGGATATCGTGACAAAACTTGGCACAGTTTATTTTCGAAGACAGTGCTACAACATGAAAATATATTGTTCAGATTCGACCACTATAGCATATAGCTGCCATACAAACTGGCCGACCAAAATCAATATAAAGATCTAAAAAGATCTAAAAAGATCTTTATCCCTTTATTGCTATAAGAAATGCATCTGTGACGAATATTATAGTTTTTTTGCAGTCGAAGTTAACGTTTGTTATTGTTTTCATCAATATTATCGCAATCGTCTTCAACTATTGTAGTCTGAATACAAATTATCTTACATAACCTAACTTATTTATCAATAATGTTGAGCCCAAGTAAATCCGGCATCTTTAATAATTGGCAGTTATGTAATAATCACTAATTAGCAACATAAATCATTCAAAAATTGTTAGTAATCAAACAATTATAATCAATTTGGAAAGACGCGTCTGCGCTACTGACCAGCAGCACGCAACCTTCATCATTAATATTAATGCAATCAAAGCCATTCTCCATTTGGTTCGGTATATTGTTGTGCCGCTTTTTTGTGAAGAGCTCAAATTAGATTTGTATTTATTTGTAATTTATTTTTAATGCCTACACAAGTGCATTCACCAAAATATGTGCCTATATACYAGTATGTGTGTATGTACGTATGAGTATGTGGCCTAGCAAAGAGCCAAAAAGTATTGCAAGCATGCAGCCAAACATACATAGCAAAAATATGCGCATCTATATGTACATAAATACAACATTCAAACATACATATATGCCTTAGAAATAACAGTAATTGCAGTCAAGGGTCTGCTGTTAACTGCGCTCTTGTTGCACTTGCTGTTGTTGTTGTTCATGTGCAGCATAATTGGTAGACACAACCTGCGACTTTTATTCATGTTCATTATCAACTTATTTATTGTGTCGACTGCCGCCAACCACGAACCACCAACCGCGAGCGGCTCACTCCTTCGCTTGTTTACCTTTTACCAACTCAACGTGTCAAAGMGTTTAAAAGCTATCATGAAGCGCGGCTATAAAACATGTGTTCAAGCTGATTATGAGTATGAGGCGGAGTGTGTTTATACATATTTTTTACAATTACAAACATATGTGTATGTGTGTATAATTGTGTGACCGCAAGGTTGCAACAGATGAACACAATAACGAGTGGCTGAGTGTCATTGTAGGCGCCGAAAATTACACTTTAGAAGGGATTGACACTTGACATAGATATGTTACTGGAAATRTGTCTGTATGTATGTATGTGTGTATATAACGCGCTTGTTAATTATAGAGACTTGAATTTGATTGCATAAATCAGTACAACATTAACTTTTTAAATAGAAAGATATATGATTTTTGAAGATCACGAGTTTGCTCGCTTTGGAACTGCTGCGAACCCGGTCAATTTAGAAGAAATAAGACTATTAAGCTCCTTTAAAGGCTATAGGTGCAAGAGAAAACCTCAGGTAATGAAAGCTTGGCTGATGATCATAACCAAAAGTTTTGTGTCGAGCGGAACACAGCCTCATGATAGGGATCATCACTGGCCATCTCAGGACAATGGATCACCACCTTCGAGAATCAATTCCCACAACAGCCGGTTCTACGTTACCGGAATTGTCACTGATTTTATCCGGCCAAGGGCTGTACCTTCGGAGATCGGTAAGTTTTCGATTAAAATTGTTAGCACTGGAGCAACGCTTTGCAGCAGGGTTGCTCCATATCCTCCTGAATCGTGCTGTCATTGAGTCCAATCCGATACCGGAAGATTTTTCCTGCTGCGTCTGCGCCAAAAGACTCAATCCATACTCTACCTCGGTTAGGTGTAATACGAGTACATGCAATGGATGAAGCAATATTAAGATCTGCTCACGTCTTCAGACACACAGGTAGTAGACAACAGGCAGCATGACTCTCATTCTGATCTCTCCGCACCCCACCCAACCTTCATCCCGCTCCAATCTTCGTGCGAGAACTACTCAGCAACTCCTTGTTCCTCCACTTCCCGACATATGCCAGCCTCCGTGAGTAACGTGGCATACTCGAAGCCTGGCATCCATGACTCCCCTCCCCCTATGGTCCGACCCCGTCGAAACAGCATGTATCCTTAGCCTATCGTTGGATGACCTTGATGACAACTTTTCTAATCTTTGCCATGCTAAGGGGAACTAGATAACTGTTACAAACGAAAAAAAAAAAAAATCTTTGCGAATTCCTAGCCATCTTCGAATGTGTTGCAATAGTACTAAAAAATGCGGCTTCTGGGGTGGAAAAAAATTGTTTTCTAACTAACTTAAGTTGCTGGTGTTAACTAGAAATATGTCTCCACAGTTATAGCTTGAATTAAATGCTTTTATCGGCAATCAAGGCAACTTTCTTAAACAATTGATTTAAAACAATGAGGTTAGGTACACTATTGCCTTATTTAAAAACCAAAGTCAATAAGTATAATTTATGAGCTGTGCGTACGCTTTCAACTCTTACAAATCCAGAGAAAAGCGTAAAAATTTCAATTTTTTCTTTATTTTGCTATTTTCTAAATTTTAATAAGACAAAGTGCTAATTGTTCATTTGACTTACCATTTAATAATCATGCATACGTGTTTGTGTGTGTAAATAGCGTCACTTTTAAACGCTTCAAAGTACCGACAGCAGCAGCACAAGAATATTTCGGAAAATATACAACTAACATATTTTCAGACACTATTTTGGTTGCAAAACAACTTTCAGCACATTAATTTTTATTAAAATCACATTTGAACACATAAATTTAACTTATACATTCACTTTTTAATAAACAAAATATATTTTTATGCACTTCAACTTCAGTTCCGTTCTTTTCCATCTACTTCCACATCCGTACTGGAAAAAATGTGCCATACTGTTGGCAATGCCGTTTCCTTTCAACCTCAATTCTCTTTTGCTTATTTTCATAGCGGTACTTCTCGTTTGACAGCTGCCATTAGTTCACTTCTGGAAAGGTACTGCAAAATTATGCAAATATTTTATTTTATAATTAAATTAAAATAAATTAAATTCTTTTTGCAGTTTTTGTCCGCTGGCAAATAGTTCAACATGTTTTCTCTAACACGTACCGTATCAAATGTTGCAAAGTAAGTATAATTCGCGTATATAACTAAAATATAAGCGCAACTACTGTTGCTGCCCTAAGGGTCTCACATAAGTTATTGATTACATAAAACCGGCAGAATTGAACACAAGTTGCAATACATTTAGTATGTTTATACTAAAAGTTTTCTTTACTCCTACAGGACAGCTGTGCGCTGCAAGCATGATTTGCCCAAATTGCCTTACGATTATGCAGCTTTGGAGCCGGTCATTTGCCGTGAAATTATGGAATTGCACCATCAAAAACATCACCAAACTTATGTGAACAATTTGAACGCCGCTGAAGAGCAACTTGCCGAGGCACAGCAAAAGAAAGATGTGACCAAGATTATTTCGCTTGCGCCTGCATTGCGTTTCAATGGTGGCGGTCACATCAATCACTCGATTTTCTGGCACAACTTGTCGCCGGAAAAGACGCAGCCTTCTAACGATTTGAAGTGTGCTATCGAAGCACAATTCGGCAGCTTGGAGGCGATGAAGAAGGAGTTGACCACATTAACTGTTGCCGTACAAGGTTCTGGCTGGGGCTGGTTAGGTTACAATAAGAAAACTAACAAATTGCAATTGGCTGCTTTGCCCAACCAGGATCCATTGGAAGGTAGCACAGGTATAATTGGAACGAAATGTATATATTGTATGTTAAGTAAATATGCTTTTGTGTTTTATAGGTCTTGTGCCACTCTTCGGTATTGATGTTTGGGAGCATGCCTACTATTTGCAATACAAAAATGTGCGCCCATCATACGTTGAAGCCATCTGGGATATTGCTAACTGGAAGGATATCTCCAACCGTTATGCTGCCGCAGCTAAGAAGTAAACCGAAACCATTATATGTACCCTGTCAATGGTTTTGTCGTTTAAGCTTTAAATGTTTTGTGGTAAACTACTTATAAAATAAGTGTCCCAAAGCAATTGTGAAGAAACTTGCATATTTCCGAACTTATTCACTGTCAAAGGCGTTTTTTTTTTTGTAGTTTCTGCACAGTTAATATGTAATGATAGTTCGCGGCAAAATAGATTTACTGATTTAGAACTTATGAAGAAATAAATATGAAATATTCAAATATACTTTTTACGGTCTCATTAATCGTAAAACAAGAACCTCGATTAGGGTCAAGCATTCAGGGCTAAGTAGACATCTCGAGTTTTATTATAAATTCAGATATATCTATATCAGTGTGTGTTTTTCTATTATTTTTCAAAATGCGCTCCAAATATGTATGTTTCTAGTAAACTTAAGYGCTTACTAGGTATGCCACCTAACTATGTGGGAAACATTCCAGGTCAATTATTTTAGCATTTTAAATTAATATCAAAATTAAAACTATTATACTTTTGAGTATAGCAGAAAGTTAATTTTTCTTGTGATTTTTGTTTTATTAAAATATATAATTTAAAAAATTTTTATCATAACCTTCTGGCAGCACACATTCAATTTTCTTTCTGCATTTTCTAACTTTTGTCATTCTCCATTTCGTTCCATTCGCATCTGTCATCTGAAATCGTTTATGATGAATCACAAGAACTAAAACAAAACTACAAAATTATCGGCAGCATTTTCCAATCAGCTGGTTGTGCGAAGGAAAAAAAAAAACAAGCAAACTAGATTTTTAGAAAAGGGGCACATTTGTCTATTAGGAAAATTCGAGGAGACGCAAACGGTGCTGGTACTTGCGCGCTAGTGGCAGCGAAAAGTTATTGTGTGTTTCGCAGGCGCATGCAATAAAGCAACAAAAACAATTGCAAGTAGACTTTTGACTGGACGATTTCCACGGACGATGAATAAGTGAATTTTCCTGTCGTCGCTCAAGTCAGACGAAGTTTTCTCGCCTGCCCGTCCACTCTGGCTACGCGCTACGCAACGCAAGCAAAAGTTTTAGCAAAAAATAAGTGTATTTTCATTATTAAGCAAAGCAATTTCCAGCTAAAAATTAAATTGAATTTCATGAAACATTGCAGAAGACGTGAAAAAGTGTTGTGACTTGATAAACTGAGAAAGTGTAAAACAAACTGTTCCTTGGCAAGTGTTTGCTAAAAAAACCAGTTGCCGTTTTCTTGCAGTGCTAATCTTAATTAATTATTAATTACTGCGGGAAGTCGTCACTCGGCGTGTGGAAGACACTTTCAATAACATTCTTTCCGGTAAGTGCGCTGTTAGAAAATTTGCTGTGTTATATTTATTTAATTTATTTGTTTTTGTTGGAAAATTATGTCTGAAAAAACGGTGAAAAATCAATTTCCGCAAGGTGGTTCATTGCTGTGTTAAACTGTATACATACATACAAACATAGTTTTTTGAAACTGTCATACATATGTATTGGACTGGTGTGTATTACAGCTGTTTAGCATCCACAACTCACAGTCCACATGATTCATTCAGTCGTGAAAGGAAAAGGGACGATAACTTTTGATTTATTTTAATGTTTGTGTATTAAATTGTGTGTTAGTAATGGTTTTTAGTGTTTATATTGTTTCACTACAGTTTAAAAGTGCGATCAAAGGGAACTTAAATCTTATGGGTATGTAATACAAACATTGTTGTATCCTTGCTTCTATTTCCGGTTGAAATATACAGCATTATGCCTTAAGCTGTGATTTGGAGGAATCTACTAATATTTGTGTTTAGCCAACCAAAATGAGTTGTGTGGCTGTTTAATAATTCTCTGCGAAAGAATGACGTTTTCTTATTATGTTAGGTGATAGCCGCAGCTCATATTTACGCCAATTTTTCATAAACCGGTGCAGATGTTGTTGTGGATGTAGCGGCAGAATTCTGTCGAGTTGACAGTCCTTGGCCTTGTGGAAACGGCAAATCTTTCGCTTCAATTTCATCAAGTTCCGGCAAAAGAAAGTCGGTCAACATCGTGTTATAACGTTTTCTATTGATAATAACGGCATTTCCTGCATCATTTCGAAATATATAAGATCCCATAATACCGCCGTAGCACAATCCGCACTAAAATCATCTGTTATTTCGTTCCTACTACCAGTTTGGACTACGTAAGTGGAACGAAACCGACTTTCTTTCCAGGCAAGTATTGTCAACTATGCAATAGATCTGAAATCTTTGGTTTACGTCTTCTGAGGCTCCGAAAACTACAACAAYAACATCCTATATACTTATTTTGTATATGGCGTATGTGTCTATAAAACTTAATCCGTTTTGCTTTTAGGTTTTCCACAAGTGGGTGTCCGTTTCAGTGATTTTCAAAGATGTTTCAAAATAGCGAGTTCATTAGTTTTCTTGGTTTTTGTTATATTCTATTAGGTTAAGTTCACGCTGTTTTTTTTTTTTTAATGAAAATGAAATTTTATTGTAAAGAAATGGTTACAAGTGAATTATTTGAAGTGTTGCCCATATTTCTGACAAACTCGAATACCATTACTGTAAAAATTGTCATTTTACGATGAATCAAGGCAAGAATCAAGCGCTTTTTCGTTGTCGTCAATGTTAATTCAGCGTTTTCAGGTAGGCTTTAACGGGTTTAGTAACGTTGTCATGCAAGGTGTCGTGCTTCTCCTGGAACCCGATTTCCTTGTTTCTGCATCATTTCCATCATATGCGSTTGCTTCAAATTGCCTTAGCGTGTAACTCCCAATACTGAAGCAAGTACTTCTTTTATTTCACATGGATCCACATCGAGCAAAGTTTACAATTCAACGTCTGCGAAAGTTTTTGGTCTTTCTTCACGCGTACGGTCGTTAGTATCGAAATCGACGTATTTCCTTTGTATTCGGCCCATCGCCTGCAGTGCACTGTCTTCCTGATTGCAGGACTTCGAAGTGAAAGGTTTGAGTCATGTTTCATTCATTTCTCCCATAGCAACCTTAAAATACAGGTTTATTACAATTGAAAAGCTCCGCAAAGTGCTGAGAATAAACAGTTATCTATTGTTATACTCTCGCAAGAAAGTTGCTAAAGAGAGTATTATAGTTTTGTTCACATAACGGTTGTAGTAGTATGTAGTATTATATATAAATGTCACTTTTGCACTTAACCAGCTGCACTGATTAAGTACTTAGACAGCTGGTGTTGTTCGTTGAATTGAGAAACATAATTGCAAATCGAAATATTCGTACATGTGTACTCGCCTATGAACAACAATTTGCGTGAGCCCGGAACAGCGAGTAGTCGGTGAATCAGCGAATTATTGGCACTAGATAGTTTATTGATTGATGAGTTCAGTCATTGAACAAAGCGTTTATTGGGTTAAGAGATAAACGTTGAGAGTGAGATATGAAAAGGGAGTATGTATAAGTCAAGATAAAGTACACTGTATATGTATTAATTTCCATGTTCCTTTATTGCCAAATTTATTAAAAAAGAAATAAAGTGTCACCCAATTTAATTTTCCTTTGATCAGCTAATTGACATACTATAAAATAAATTTCCGCGCATATTGTAAGTGAACACTGTGTGTTATTGCGATTTTCGATTAATTTCGCCGACAGCTAGCGCTTTTGATCAACGCAGAATGAAAGTTTAATTAAACGCTGGAAAAATCTATTTTTATACGAGGCTGTGAGCGAACATGTGCGGTAAAAATATTGGAAAAGTCAAAAGCGTTAAAATATGAAAATAACACCTACGCTGCGAAAAGTTTGTACAACAAAACGATGTCGACGGCAACAACGGAAGAACGAAAATTTTTCATTTCCGACGCTTTACAAAGCAAATCAAAGGAACGAACACATATGAAAAAAAGGAAATAAACGGTTTAAGACAAATATAGGGTTGGAAATAAAGAATAAAAGAAATAAAAAGAAAAAATACCGACAAGTTGTGAGACCGGCAATCGCATCATATATCAAAAACACACTGCAGTCCACAGCGACATGAGTGGAACCAAACCAATACAACACTAAAAGAAGGCTGGGAGCAACAATTTGTTGACGTAGCATTGAAGTAGATGGTCAGTTAGCTGACTACGCTTTGATTTGGATGACAAGATACTTGTAGTGGGCCAGTGGTAGCCAATAATTGCGTTGATGAAAAAATAAAAACAAAACTACAGTAATTTGGTAGAAGCAGAACTGACTGCGTCTGCGGAGGTAAAGGAGACTAGAATCAAATGTCGATGATGTGAAAAGAGACGACGAAAAGAAATGCAGAACTGACTGCGTCTGCGGAGGTAAAGGAGACTAGAATCAAATGTCGATGATGTGAAAAGAGACGACGAAGAGATATGTACAACAAAATAACGGTGTTGAGTGAAGGATACTAAGCGGCTTAAGGCAACGCAATGATTATGGAAGAGTACTCAGTCACGGTATTTACCCAACCACTAATAAAATTAGAAAGCTGCGTCAGCTGTGGCTACTACTACTTAGAAGGTAGCAGCAGCTGATAAATTTGAAGCAAGTGCACTTTATGCTGTGTGCGGGCTGTAATGCCACAGAACTGCGTAGATAAGGGGCCACAACAGCATTGACCTTTGGTTGCGACTTAGCATTTCAGGCACCTCACAAACGTCTCTCGTACCACACACAGCAGTAAATGCACACTGCTGTGGGTGGCAGTTGATTGCACCACTTTGTTTTTATATCACGAACAAAGTATGTGCGGAATTGTAGTGGAAAAATTTCGCAGAAAGCGTTCTGTGCACATTCTCAGGAAGCAAGTATTTTCATACCTGCGCGTATGTAATGCGATTTTACTGTTCCTGATAAGTTGAGTGCCACATTGTCGTGTTTTTTTTTTTTTACAGCCAACGCTGTCATGCCTGCCAGTGTTTACTTTCGCTAGACGCATTCCTCGCTTGCCGCTTTTCCACTTTCGCTGCAATAACTGGTTTTGTGTTCGAGTAGGCGGCAGCTAAAAATAGATACCAACATATTTCGCCAATCTGCTTATGCAATCGCACGCATATTTACATACATCTATAGAGGGATAAATGTTGGACATACAACCACTTTAGACTCTCCCTCCTCCACCACTTTTTCTTCTTATGTGTCTGCTGTCTCTTCATTATTGACATTGCGTCTTTGCTTACTGTTTTGCAACATATGGCATGTCCAATTATATAGTGTATACTATACTCGTACATTGTTTGCAACTCAACTCAATGTGAATTTAATGAAGCTTTCAATGCTTGAATGAGTAGGCAAGGTCGTGTTTATGCTTTCACTAATGATTGATTGCTTGAACAGATTTAAGCTGTAATATGTTTCTGAAAAGCGAACTGATTAGTGCTGAACATGAAAATATACTCTACAAGACAATATGCATGCAGATTCTTATCTATATCTATCGATATCAGTCAAATTACCGCTTTTTTTTGATCGAAATGATCAAAATTACATCCTTTTGCTGCCTTTTCCATTATTGCTTCGAGCGTATCGGGTGAAATCTATCTAATCAATCCGATTTTTTTTTTAAATAAATAAAATTGGAGTCGCTGTGTTCAGCACACTGTTCATTTTCTACAAGAAACGCTGTAGCGGCCATAATAATTTGAATTTCGATTTCAAAATTGGAGAGAATTTTTATTGTAGGGTATACTATCTGTTAATGCAAAAAAAAAAAAAAATCGACTTCTCGAAAATTTCACACTGAGACGATCCCTTAAACGCGCCAATGATTCGAGAATTGCGGACGTTCATTTAACTTTTCCAAAAACCTCACGAAACGAAGTTAAGGGAAACCAATTGTGGAAATCGGGTGGGTACAGCAACTACAACTCTTTTTGCCGACAGATATAGCTCTCTATCTTAGATCAAAACAATGTCTGGCAACATGTTATTGTTCTCGGTCTAGATAATACAGCATAACAGAGCTTTTTTCTGCTGATTTGCTTGTTTTGAACTTACAAGTTATTGAATTTGCGAAACTAATTGTTGTACCACCCTGTGACAGAACAAAACTTACATTGTTCTCTTTTGTTTTCTATAACTCAAAAGGTAAATATAGTACTATAAAAGCAAAAACGAGTTACCAACAACAAAAATCCAATTTCGAGTATATGCTCACAGTTATGATTCCACTTCTTTTTAAAAAGAGAAATCGTTTACATATTTTTTCAGCAATGATTACTTATCATTTTTGTGTGGTTGTTTAGTAATATTACTTGTAAGTTCTATCTAGAAAAAATATCCAGTTTGTGTTATAAATTAATCCTTTTTTTGTATTGTTACTCGGCTCTTTACTTTGTGGCTTTTAATAGAATTTTCAAAGAAGAGACGCGCGAAAAGTTATATTACACTTTCCATACAAAGTTGGCACAGGGTATAGTACACCCTCTATATAGTTTATATGCGAGATTCTTGGTTACTTTTCTTCCTTTCAGTTGCTGGCTTAATTAAGTTGCTTGGCGCCACGTTAAAGCTGTAAATTGTTGCAACTTGGCTTGCTACTACTTTTCCAACCAAATTAACCTGTTACATTCAGTATTGTTGTTGTTATATAATATATTCAAATGTAGCATAGTAGTATAGTTGTAAGTCTACATATACATATGTACGAGTATGCAAGTACATATTTGTATGTAAATTTTATGTACTATACAGCTGCGAAGTGTTGACATTGAGCTCATGCTGACACTTAACCTTAGCCGTGAGACTTTTATTTTGTATTTATTTCTCGTCCTGGTTCATGTATCAAACCTCTGACTAGCAGTCAACAAAATCACCTTCAAACTTTCACACAATTTTTACCATAAATAATTATAAATTTATTATTAATAATTAATATTGTTACACTTAGGGGTTAGGAGTGCTCAGAGGCATGAAAAAATTACAATATGAAATAATTTTTTTTCCAGTGAAATATTTTATTTTATAAAAGTAAAAATAACATTCCAACAAATAAAGTATCGAATTGACTTTACCGGAATTTAAATAAAATAGTGACTATTTGTGTGGAGGCAATAACTAAACTACCAGTAGCTAACTCGGTTAATATCGTTTGGGATCCAGTCATATGGGAATGGTARGAAACGAAAATGCAGAAGAGTTGGTCTACTCGKGGCAGTTGGGGRCCTTATTCACCTAAGAAACCAGACTAGGTTGTTTGAAGTAATGAACCCTAGAGGCACACTCGAGGTTTTGGATGTTGGAAAAGACCGAAAGCTTCTACTTTTAGGCGAAAGGGAACTTAATAATATTGTAGGGGTTAACACAGAGAGCCTACCCTTAAGGTACCACTTTTAGAAAATTGCAAAAGTAGATTTGGCGGAAGGCAGAGCCTGGACGGAGGATGATGGGACGCTGGAATGCTATCGTTGCGTATGCCTAGCCTTCAGACGGGATGAAACGGCTACTTTACATGGCTTCTAATGCTCAAAGACACATTAAGTAGCTGGGATTAAAAAGATGAGAGTTTTAACGAAATCTGCTGACTTGCTGAATAAAGGTTAATTTGGTGGACCTAATGATAAGATAATACGATTTTTGGAGAGAAAGGTTCTTGGAATCTTCAATTGGCGCCAAACAGCGAAAAGGTAGAACTGCTGGCGCTCTATTGTACTCTCTCTATCGTGCTCTATCGTACCGGTCTCGGACCGATTCTTCGCTGCGTTTGTAGACTTCCTTAAGAGCTACTACTTATGTTAGGTTAGACATACTGATCCCTAATAGATGGATGTGCTGGAAAATTCAGCTGAAGTACTTATCATAGAGGACGTYAACGCTTTTTGCGAACTTTAAGAGCGACTTTATATCTAATTTTRATACTTCATCTAGTCCCTTGAACTTTGTAGCTCGTAGATATCTAAGCTAAGTTCTAGCTTAGGCTGGATATAAACAGAGGAGGTATTCCAACGTCTCTCTGCACTTTTTAAATGTGTCATCGCAAAGAATGTCTTTGCGGTTCGTATGTGATGCCAGTAAGTTGTGACTTGTCGTTAGCTCAAAGAACGTCTTGCAGTATTTTCGAAACCATATGAGTAGAAAGCTTTTGTGCTTTCCTTCCGCTTCCTTGCACACGGTCTTGGCGATCCTGTATGCCACTAAGGCATTCCATCTCACCTTGAGCTAACTATTAGCCCGTTTGGAAATTTCATTGTCTATTTTTAGTGACTTGCCTACTTCGTGAGATCGTTCTGTATTCAAGCCAATAGCACTCATAACAAATAGCATGGAATGAAACTAATTTCGCCGCACCGAAGATCCTCATAATCCCCACCTACTTCAACTAAATCACAATCATAATAAAAAGTACATAATCTTTGTCAACAAGTTAGTAGTTTGCTGGCATTGAAATACCCGCTTTGTGAGCATATGGAGAAAAAGCTCTCAGCGCAACTGTTCGCAAATCCTGTTATGCCCTTCCTATACACCTTTAATCGAATCTCACTGAGCTTGACATTGTTGCGAGCAGCCGGAATCCAACTACATAGATACGAGCAAGTATTAAAAGAARATTATGAAGCGACGCAAATGTAATAAGCTGTCAAAAGCAGCTGGAAATTACAACGAAACTGRGGAGACGCTCAATAAAGCGGCAGAGGCGGAGCGGTGTAAGGGGCGCTCGTTAAAGTTAGCAGTTTTGTATTTAGTAAAATAATAGTTTTGTTTGTTGAAGGCGGAAATTCAATGGGCGCACACTGAAATGCAACCATGCAGGGTTACGTGAAAACTTATAACGGAAGTGAAGCTTGTTTCGCAAGTGGTTACCTCGATAAGTGCAAAGTGCAAAGTTGATGTGGGAATCAATTGATGTGTCTCGGTATTAGTTTAACTATATAAATTGCTTTATAGTAGTATACCGTTACGTACATGCATACATATATACACACACATGTGACATGCGCTGGCACGTGCGTATCGAACTATTGCGAAGACCTACGCCTTTAAGGGGTTGGAGCTGCCAATCAAACTCGAAGATGAATTGTTTTATAGCCACAATGCGACGTTTTTGTTGTTACACATGCGACTGTATAAATACAAACAAGTGTGTGCTGTCTCACTGTGAGTCTTCGGGGATTTGTTTAATGAGAATTGTTGGACTGATGAATGTACAATACAAAGAAACCAGAAATGTGGGGGAAGAGGCATATGTATGTTTATTCGATTTATTGCTTTAYAGCTAAGTGTTGAGCTTTGGTGATTATTGAGCTTTAAGTTAATCGGAACTGTAGCCAACATTTTTTTAAAGATGGCAACGCAGTTTAATGCGTTAAATTCGTTGAAACCATTCAGGTTCCTGTGAACTGAAGGTATAATATCAGCGGAGCTTTAACGAACGGTAAAGGTGGCATGCAGCTGGTTCGAGTTCATCAACGCGAATTGCGTTAGATTAGGCCACATTACCCGGGCTTGGAGGCAAGTAAGGATGGTGTTCATTCCGAAGGTCGGTAAGAGCTTTCCTGTGAATATCAAGGATTTGACCCTAATTAGTCTCTACTTGCGTTTGTTGAAGATGCTGRAGAGGCTTATGGACCTACACATCAGGCGTAGTATACCAAGAGACATGATATTCGAAGTTATACATGCCTGCAGCAAAGGCAGTAGACACTGCGCTGTACGCTGGAGGAGGGCTCATGACTTCACCCTGTCGAAAAAAAGATTTACTTGAACCTGATCCTTTATAGAAAGCTATCATGGAAGTCCAATGTCTTATATTGTTCAAAGGAGCTATTGAAAAGTAGTTGAGTTGCTCACCGAAAGTTTTGCTTTTATGAAACCGTAGGTAAGCTTATATCTTTCGTTGAAGAGCTCTCGGTGAAGCGTGAAGCCAAGAGCTTAGAACGTGTTCAATGAGTGGCCCTCATTGATATCAGTTGTAAACTTGTACCATAAGCAATGTAATTTAGTGCCATTCTACATATAAATGCTGTGGGCATAGCCGTCAGATTCATTGATGCGAAGGATGTTATCAGACTCCGGGAAACTGAATATAACTATTAAGAGACATTCCGAAATACTCTCTCACAACTATAATCCTTATAACGAAGTGTACCCTTAGCGGCGACTTCTCCGCGCATATATGTCTCAGAGAGAAAGAGAGAGAGAGAGTGAGAGAGAGAGAGAGAGAGAGAGAGAGAAGAGGCGCAGTGAGCTTTCGCGGATGAATTGAAGCTCAAGGATAAGTTTGGAGGCGGAGTCTTCTGTTGGGAGGTCCGAATCAACTATTGTGTCGGACTGCCAGATCACTGTAGTGTCTTTCMGYCGAAAATGGCATCCATCAAGGTAGCAGCAGCTGTACTTCTCTGAAGTGCGGCTTCTTTTAGGAAGGTGTGTATCCACTCTGATAGTTGAGCTTCTATGCCGGAATTGAGCTCGCTGACAGTAAGAGTAAAACTAGCCAACGTATGCATGACTTCGCTAACAGTAGCATCAAGCTACTTCCATATTAAAATTGTCAGGATGCCTGGTCATAGCGGAATCTGCAGAAATCGTTAAGCTGATGGGCTTGCAAGAAAAGTTACCCTCACCCAAGTTCCATAAGGTTGGGGGCGTGTAGGGGTTCCTTTCCTCTGTCTTCGTACTTTCGTGCGCTAGATTCTCAGCAATCATTGTTCAGCAACCAGCACATATGGGCGTTGGGAAAGCCTTTTTGGCTCAAAGTGAAGAGTACAAGATACATTGAACTGATAGCTCTTAACAAGGTTCACATCGCCACAATGATAGCTCTACTCACTGTATACTGTGCCATTTGGAAAGACATAAGAGTTTAAAGTTATATTCTTCCTCATTGAAGATGGAAACATGGAAACATCATCTACTCCAATGTCCTGCTGTCGTCAGACTAAGGTTCGAGCAACTCGTTTGTCATATATTTTACGAACACAGCGAATTGGATGAAGTTGATGTTAACTGTCTTAATAAATTTGTGGCAAACTCTAGCCGTTTTATGCATATAAAACGGATTTTATGCATACCAGAGACTTGACGTAGCTTCACCGAGGCGGCCAACTGACTAAGCCATTTCGTGAGAAAACATGTTCACCAAACTTGGCTTTTAATAAATCGATTGTGACATCGATTGTGACATCGATTGTGACATCGATTGTGTGGCTTGTGATGCCGTCCTGTTGGAACCACATATTGCTCAAGTCCATATCTTCCATCTCGGGCTAAAAATATTCGGTTATCACTGAGCGGTAGCGATTCATATTCACAGTAACATGTAGGTCTTGATTATCACAGAAGAAGTACGGCAATATGACGCCGCCGGCCCATAAAACGCACCAAACTGTAATTTTTTTCGGGATGAAGTACGCGTGGCCTGTCCAATAACGCATATTTTGCTTTTTGACGAAGCCATTAAGCCAGAAATGAGCCTCATCGCTGAAGATGATTTTTCGATGAAAATCCGAATTATTTTCAACTTGTTGCTCAACCCAATTCACAAACATACGACGATTCTGTTGGTCCAGCGATTTCAGTTCTTGCATCAATTTGATCTTATAGAACAAGATCTTTTCGCAAAATTCCCCACAACGACGTCACAGAGATGCCCAACACTTGAGAATCACGTGTGAGAGACTGATTTGTGTCTTTCTCAATTGATGCGGTAACGGCGACAATATTCTCGGCATTATGAGTACTTCTTTGTCTCATTGTTACGGGAATATTTTGTACTGTGCCTGTGGATTCATGTTTTTCCACTGGATGCTCAATTTTTGTACTGGCAGGACGATTATGACGATCATAAATTGGACGTAGCGCTCTTAAAGTTGAGGCCACTGACTTTGAATTTCAGTAGAAAATTTTAATAATTTCGACTCGTTTCTTTCCATGACGAAAGGACAAAAGCCTTACTGAAGAGAAATGTCACAAAAAAAAAAAAA
>NW_017535930.1:318788-332234 GCF_001853355.1 Bactrocera latifrons | reverse complement strand
CCTCTTTAGTTGTTTGAGCTTTTCTTCTATCCGCATCTCCCTCTTATTCAAAACTTATGCATCGTGCTCACCAAAAATCCGTATGCAAGTATAATTATTCACCAGATGAATATTACTCGAAAGTAAGCATCGCCTACAAGTATGCTTTTATTTTCGACACCTAAGCCGATTTACTCTTCTTTCTCAAATGTTACTTTAACTTTTCTYTTTAGCTATTGCTATTCTTATTTTTTCCAACATTTTCGTCTGCTTATTACCATTTTGAGTTAATTTCTATAATTCAAAATGCTGTCTTTTAGTCTTGTTGCTGTGTACTCAGCCTGGTTACTCAAAGTAATTGATACGGCAATTCTTCGAATTGTTGACTTTCTCTAAACAAACAAAAAAATGTCCTTTGCCTGTTTGCTTCAGCGTTTCCTTGCAGCCTTTTGTTTGCTGCGTTTGCTAAGCTTGGCTAGCGGGTCACCTTAGGGGCGCTCATAAGGTTGCTAGTGCCGATGCTTCGGCGTCTGTGTGCGTGCCATTTGCAAATATTTAACTTTGTCGCCAATTTATCTTAATTCCTATTTCATGTCTTCTTTAGCAAGCAATAACTTTCGATCTTTTTGGGTTCTCATATATATTTTTTTTTATATTATTGCGCCTTCATAATCCAAGCAGTACGCGCCCCTCCCCGTTGTGTGGTGCTCGGCGTTTGCAACCCTCAGGCTGAAGTGGCTGTCACGTCGTCGTATTTACACGTGCATGGCTGTGGGTGTTGGCACAGAAAACAAGTGCAAGTGTATGTGTGATTCTGTGTGAGTGTGTATGTTTAGTTATTAGTGTGTATGTGCGTGTGTGTTGTCTTGTGTGACGTCAAATACGCTTGTCATTGCAGCATTTTGCAGCTATTTKCCATTTTGTACACCACAAGCACCCACATTTGTATGTGGAGCACAAGCAGAGGCGRCTAWAGYAAAACARCAACAACAAATATTGCAACAACAATAGTTACAACAACCAAAAATAGCATACTGCACAGCTATTAGCAGCAACAAGAGCAGCGGCRGTTGTTGCTCTCATTGTTGTTGTTGTTATTGTTGCTGGCGCTGTTGTAACGACTTCATTCGCGCCTGTGGGCAGCTTGCAGAATGAGGTTGCCACACTGCTGCTTGGCGTAAACAAAGTGAGCGTGTCCTTCTTTACTGCATATTTATTTTTGTTGCAGTTTATTTTCTGCCCCATTTTGCACCTTTCCTTCTCTCTCCCACCTCTCAGTGTTTTTCATTTCTTTATTAATTTTCGCATTTGTTTTCTTGCAATTTTTCATATTTTTATATTTAATTTGAGCAAGTTTTGTCGTCGCAAAGTGGAACAAGCAGCCGCCGCCAGCTGCTGSCCGCTTTTTGAGGTCAGTTCTTTACTTTTTATCCACTGTTGTTGTTATGATTTGATTGTCACATATTTCCGGGCGCTGCAGCTGCCATGTTGCTGGTCCATTCGTGGCGCAGCGTGATATGAACCATTAATCAACGGTGTAATCAGTGGGATTTGGTTGCTTTGCTGGTGTTTGTTTTTATTTTTATTTAATTTTTTTTTTTTACTTTGGAAATTGAGAAAATGCTTTGTTTATGAAGGAGAGCGTCAATATCTATTCGAACCCCAAAAGTATGCAACAATTTGCAGTAATATCAATAGATTTCTCAGCATATTCCGATTAATGAAACGAAAACTAAGTCAGATGGGTGATAGGTCGATAAAGTTCGCATTTAGATTAATAACAAGGGGTGTACACTGCCCAAAGCGAACTTGCAAGTTTTTGATACCATTTTTACCACTTCATTTTCTTTAACGGGAATCATTTTTGTAGTATGATTTGTTCTTTGCTTCAAAATAGGCCTCAGTTTCGGCGTTTAACTTTTCACTCGTCGAAACATTCTTTCCAGCGTGCATTCTTGTGAGAACTGAGAGTAATAAATAGTCGCTGGGGACCAGATCTGGAGAATACTGTGGATATGGAAGCAATTCGAAACCCAATTGACAGATTTTTTTGAAATAGTTTTCAGTGACTTTTGACACGTTGTATTGTCTTGCTGAAACAGCACTTTCTTTTTCATCCAAAATTATTTTGTGGACTTTTTTGATGTCATTTTGTCAAAATGACATATTTGACAAACTAATGATCCGCCAGCTGTTAAATTTGTACACGCGTCTTTTGAAGGTTACGGTTTACTAAAATCCTTAATTCTAGTAG
Organism: Bactrocera latifrons; assembly: GCF_001853355.1. Classification (NCBI taxonomy): domain Eukaryota; kingdom Metazoa; phylum Arthropoda; class Insecta; order Diptera; family Tephritidae; genus Bactrocera; species Bactrocera latifrons. The sequence goes on along the minus strand of NW_017535930.1, from coordinate 330,001 downwards.
CTCCAACTATGTGTCAATTAACCTGTGAGATTGAATTTTGAGGAATATACTGTGAGCACAAGCTTCCTTAGATTGTTTCTCGAAGAGCGATTAGTTTCTTGGTTACTTGTTGCTAGTGCCATTTTCTGCTGGCCATTTCCTCCGTTAGTAGCTCATTTTATAAAGTGTGGGAACTCACAGCCAACAACGGTTCCGGTCCGGTCTGGGACTTTTCGCCGGGAGAGTAGCTGGCTCATTTCCTTTGATACCTCCATGCCCAGGAATCGACGCTAGAAAGATATTTTTTTCAGTGTAGATTTGTTAAATATTATTTTTACTACAATAACTTTTTAGATTTGATTTTAACGGACGAATCTCGTAGTGACTGAAAGCGGAAATTCATGATAGTTTTTTTACGAGAATAATCTTTGCATTAATAGCATAGATCAAAGCTTGTAAAATGCTTCGAAACCYGACCATCGGCACTGATAGTTTGCTTGCTGGTCCCAATATACCAGCTGTTTTTCCATCTGCAGTTTTCAAGCCGTTTTTATAACATTGCATTGTGCAAAGGTACCCCACAAAGATGGAGTCCTCCCATTCACTTTTGCAGCCGAGTGAGATTTTGATTATTGTCGTCTTTAGGAAAGACTGCYAATGGTAGACGCTCTCCAATAAGACTCTGAGCGCTTATTATCCCATTCTTATCAAACCCTCAAGACTAATGGTCCTTTTCGCTGTTAAGTTCTTATTTTCTCATCAAATATGAAACCGACGTAACCTTCTGTTTCGACATATTTCCTAGAAAAATTCTTGTTCTACGATTGCTASTGATGGTGCTGCTATTCAAATCTTCAATCACTGAGTAGAGATTTAAATAAATCGTTATAATCATTATTCAACTAAGATAAAATTATAWCTTTGTTGAAAAAGCTTTGACGAATTGAATTTAAGAAATACCGGCGTAAGAATTCCCTAATTCTGTGAAATTAACGGTAAGTATTCAGAGTTTGAAACTTGTGAGATCTTGAGAAGTCATATACTTAAACATGTAAGGATTTATTTATATTTGTATACTCTCGCATCAAATACCGTATTTGTGTAAAGTTTTATTCCGCTATCATCATTGGTTCCTAATGTATATATTATACAGAGAAGGCATCAGATGGAATTCAAAATAGCGTTATATTGGAAGAAGGCGTGGTTGTGAACCGATTTAACCCATATTTCGTACATGTCATCAGGGTGTTAAGAAAATATTATATACCGAATTTCATTGAAATCGGTCGAGTAGTTCCTGAGATATGGTTTTTGGTCCATAAGTGGACGACGCCACGCCCATCTTCAATTGTTAAAGAAAGCCTTCGTGCAGCTTCCTTCTGGCATTTCTTCCATAAAATTTAGTGTTTCTGACGTTTGTTGTTAGTCGGTTAACGCACTTTTAGTGATTTTCAACCTAATCTTTTTATGGGAGGTGGGCGTGGTTATTATCCGATTTCTTCCGTTTTTGAACTGTATATGGAAATGCCTAAAGGAAACGACTCTATACAGTTTGGTTGACATAGCTATAGTAGTTTTCGAGATATGTAGATAAAAGTTAGTAGGGGGTGGGGCCACGCCCACTTTTCCAAAAAAAATAGTCCAAATATGCCACTCCCTAATGCGATCCTTTGTGCTAAATTTCACTTTAATATCTTTATTTATGGCTTAGTTATGACCCTTTATAGGTTTTCGTTTTTCGCCATTTTGTGGGCGTGGCAGTGGGCCGATTTTGCCCATCTTCGAACTTAACCGTCTTATGAAGCCAAGAAGTACATGTACCAAGTTTCATCATGATATCTCAATTTTTACTCAAGTTACAGCTTGCACGRACGGACGGACAGACAGACATCCGGATTTCAACTCTACTAAAAAATTGCAATCCTTCYAATCATTCAAATAACGATCGAACACTGTTTTGTGARGCAATAGAGGGCACTTTTTTTTACTATTTTAGTCAGCCGTTGACAAGCTATGGTATATACTACTATTAAATCCGTTTAAAATAATTTCAGAACCGTTTGGTACCATTAAAATAAACCTGGATACAAAAAAAAAAGCTCGATATATGGGTGCCACACAAGTTCACGTGAAGATCCTCATGGACTGAATTTACATCTGCGATTCGAATATCGATCTATAGCTGAAGCAGCAGCTTACTGGATGAAAAGGAGACCACCTATAACAAGGTCAACCGAAAACGATCGTGGTCGAGCTGCGGTGAGCTGGCGCAAACTGTGACCAAGCCAGATTTGAAGGTCAGGCAGGTTTTACTATGAGTTTTGTGGAATTGGCAATTAATTATCTAGGAATTTCTAAAGCCAGAAATCACCGTAGAAAGTAAGCAAAGTGGCCAGCTTTGGCTAATAGTAGAGCTTTGAGAGCTTGTTTGGCATAATCTTATGTATTTACCTTTATAATCATTCTAACACTGGGGTAATATATAAAGATTGTCGATAAATTTAGATTTCAAAAAAAGTTGCACTACATTCTTCAAATTTTCAAATCTGTCTACACGAAAAGCAATGGAAAACACAAATCGTATGCCTTCGACAGTTGCCTCGAATTTAGCATATTTTTCTTATTGTACATTTTTTGTTACCTCCTAAAAGTGTTTTATGCTCACTTTATTTCCTYGGCTAGCGTTTTAGTCCCGGTTGATTGGAGATGTGGTTCCTCGTTCATTTGCGGGTGGCATGTCCTAATATATTAATGTCATACCTTATGAATAAATTTGTGTGTAAGTATGTAGTACATACGCGTACTTATATATAAGAATCAAAGGTTACACTTCTCTCAATCCTTGTACTCCTTTGCGTCCCACTATCCGCTTGTAAGTCTTTGCATTACTTGCAAGAAAGTTTCTCTTCGGACCACAAAACAGCAACGCTTAATGCATGGTCATTAAAAAATTTATATACGTACACCAAATTACAACAAACGCTACTATAATAATCGAGTGTAGTTGTAACTGTTAACAAGTTTTACTCTTTTTCCCCCGTAGCTCGCATCTGGTACAACGTTGTAATGCAGGCTTCGGCTCCATTCAATGATTTATTGCACTTGYGCTCACTTTACAATGAATTTACTTTTTACTCAACTACACTAACGGTACTTATACACAATTACTCACGCACTTTACTCAAATATGTAAGCAATATATGGTAAGCTTAAGAGCACTTCTACGAGTTCGTCGTGTGTGCGGGGCGACTTGTTCCCGCCTGACCCCATTCCAGCTTTACTTTTGCCTACAATTTGCCTTCTTCGTTCGAACTTTTGCTTAATGTGCAGTTACCGCTTCTTTCCCCCCAACGGTATAACCGCATACATGTATCTATGACGTTGCATGCAGTTTTCGATATCATTTCGTTTTGGTGTTGTTGCTGCAGGCTCTTTGCTATTTTGCGGTTGCAAACCGTCTGACTATCGAAGCTGAAGCTCTTCGCAAGTTGTATTTATTTACCAGTAATTACAGGGTGCGTAGCATGGGAAAGTGGACGAGTCTATATGGATTGTCAGGTATATTCTTATACCCTGAATAGGGTATAGACGTCGAAGTCCCTACAAAGTATATATTATAATAAATAATTGGGTTCTCTCCGGAAATATTACTGACATTATGAAGGTTAGGCTAATCGCATGAGGTTTAGAAAAATAAATGGTTATAGACCAGTCTAGAACACTTTAGAAATGTTAAAAAGTGAATAAAAATATGCATAGTGGGTTGGAACCTCTTGGGTAACGAAAGAGAAAAGAACGTAAACGGATTTCTGTCAAATTGATAGTCTTTGGCTCAATTAAGATTCGGTTCGGTTTCGGTTACGTAGACCTGACTGTTGTGAGGACGGACTATAGGTTGGGTTAGGTTAGGCTGCTAGSACAATGAGCCACATATAGACCAGTTTTGGTCCTTTGCTATACTAGATGGAGTTCAGTTACTAGGTCCATGAGGGGTAGTTATACTTTAGGATGCGAATTTCAATTCCTCTTCCAGTGTATAATGCCGTGGGGACCCAAAATGCTTACAGCGTAGTCTTGTCAATGCAGGAGAAGTGCACAAGAGATGCTCCATTGTTTACCTGCTGCWTTGTTCTAGTCATTTCCAGCAGTCTTCTCGATCTGTCAGCCCTATACTGCAGGCGTGTGTCGCCACCAGACAGTGACCACTTAGTATTCCATCATATTCCTGCAGTCTCTTCTATCGAGTGCCAATAGGCATTTTGGGTTACTTTGGATCTACCGTTTTGTTCATAGTTTTTACAGTTTGCAGCCAGCTCGTTTCATCGTTTTCTTTACCATGATTCTGTCGAAATCGTCGTATAGACAATATATGGGTTTCAAAATGTTGATCACGTAGCCGTGCTCCATTCTCCCAATCTCGTCCATTATTTCATTGCTCTCGATGCCTTTGTAACCTGGCACCCGGTAAAAGTGAAGTTGCTTGCTTCTAACAACACTTTCCACTGCTACCCTGCTTCTCAAAGCACTTCTGGCCGATATACGGTACAAGGTTACTGTCTTGATTGCGGCTTGGCTGTCTACGAAGATGCTGACTATGGGATAGCGTGCAGGTGCGTTAGAAGTCAGCTCCGTGGCTTCCGCAATWGCAAAGACCTCAGCTTGAAATATACTGCTGTGGTCCGGCAACTCAAAAGGCTACCTTATGCCTAACTCTGGACCGTATATATCCGCACCAACGTCAAAATTGAGTGCTTCAAAGCATAGGTGACCAACCCATCGGTTACTCGTTCTCTGTGAGGGGCTACTCTTTAATAAGAAATACAGAAATTGCTGCTTGTTCAACAATTAGCTATAAAAGTATTTTAAGACTTACATGCCAAAAGTTAACACACCCTGTATATTTGCAGTTACGCTTCCTGCTCTGATTGTTACTATTTACCAATTTTTTTCTCTAGTTCTTTTTGTTTTTCGTTTTTCTGCTGTGGTTAATTGCAATGCGTTTGGTGGCGTGCACACACGAAATATTGCGGTCGCCTGCATTCTACAACAAAAACGAACACACACAACCATGCYCACATACATWTGYAYATACGAAAAAAGTTGGTAGCTTGTTTGTTTACATTTGCTTTTTATTCGCTCATTTTTGGTTGGCGCAACTTGCATTTTCCACATTTTAACTGCACTCTTTTTCCACACAAATATTTTATTTTATTTTAATCTTTTTTGGACTACACGATTGCATACTTGCATTGCTTTATTGGTATGGTATTTAGAGTTGTTTATTTACCTGGTAGTTGTGAGTAATTGGCAATGAAAAAAGAACCATATCAATAAAAAAAAAAAAAAATTAGTTGTTTTTAGACTCCGCATTCACACTAGTCGCTTCTGGCAAAGCAGTATATTCAAGGTTGCATTAGAACGCAAATTTTCACTAAACCTTTACATGACTGTGATTTAGATGGGCCAGCTTGTATGGTAACTATATGCTGTGGTCATCCAATCAGTACAATTTTTTCACAGATTGCACCGTAGTCTTGAACAATCATTTATGTAGAATTTTGTGAAGTTATCACTTCAAATGAAAAAGTTTTTCATACAAGTACTTAATTTCRATCGTTCAGTTTGTATGACAGCTATATGCTATACTGATACAATATTGTCGGTTCCGACGAGAGAACAACTTCTTGAGAAGGAAGGAACGTGTACAAAATTTCGGACTGATATCTGAGCCAAGAAAGCGAAACTTCACCAGTTTCCTCTATCCTTTGCGAGGACTCACAATTTGTACATTCCAAGTTCAGACATATCGCTACGTACTTCATCCTTCAAATATGAGCGCCCATGCTTTCTTTGTTCACCCATGCGTCTCGAACCGAAGTAGCTTTTCACTTGAGCTTCATCCGCCATGCAAACGACGTGGTCTAACCMGCGGATTCGTTGGATTTTTTTGCGCTTAAATGTAACCATATCGCCATASAGCTCATACAGTTCATGGTATCCTCTTTCTCGATATTCATCGCTCAATCGGACAGCTTCAAAGATCTTGTGAAGTACAGTTCTCTCTAATACTCCACCTATTTTCTCATCTCGGGTCATCATCGTTCATGTTTCTGCGCCGTATAATGAGACGGAAATAATGAGAGACTTATAAGGCGTAATTTTTCTTTGTCGAGAGATGAATCTGCTTCTCAATTGTTTACCGATCCACGTAGCTCCTGTTGGCTAGAGTTACAACTAAAACTTTCGTTTTTTTAGCGGCTGAGGAGGTGCAAAATGACGGCTCTTCGAATTTTCTTATTCTGTGGAGCTACTTTTTGAAGTATCCGTGATCGGATAACAATTGGGTTGTGAAAAATTCGACTTCTCCAAGCTTACTTCGTTGCAATATTGTTACTGTATCTTTATTTATTTGTTCTATTGTGCTTTTGTTATTTTGGGATGTTTTCTTTAGCCCTCACAGCTTTTTCCTTTCATATGCTAGAAGGTCAATTGGTGCATTACCGCTTAAAACTAATCGCCTGGCGCTGTTTGGTAAGCTGATGCAGCTCTGAGGCGATGCAGTGCACTCTGGTCACTCTGGTTTTCTTTTTTAAACACATCTGACCAGATCTTAGGTCCGTATAATAGAACGGTGATAGTCGTCGACATTAGGAGCTTTTCCTTCTTGCCTGGGGCCCCCTATGTTGGGAGGTAATTTTCGCTGCCTTTCCTGAGGCGTGGTGGTTTTGTATCCAGAAGGTTAGTCTGAGATCCAGTCTTACACTTGGGTAGTTTACTCATTTTTGTGTCCTAAGAATATCCCTCGAATTCCTTCTTATTTTGAGAACTATTTSCTTATTTATTGCTAATATCTCTGTATTTTTCGTAGCGAGCTGTAGGCTGTGTGAGTCGAGCCATGCTTGCGTCCGTCTCATGATCTTAGTAAGCTTTCTTAGCGGTTCTTTTGTGTCTCGTCCGCGTAGCCAATTAAGTACGATTCGTCTGGCATTTCGAGTTTTAGTTTAGTTTCGTTGAAGTTTCACTAGTCTTGGTATAAAATGGTTCCTTGTGCTTCTCCTAACTAGGCTATCTGTCGTTATCCCTCTCTAATTCTGTACAGAAGCTTTCTGTTAAAAAGATAGCTCCYCATCACAGCTCTGAGTTGGTCGAGGATTTCAAGGGTTTTTTCTAGAACGTCGATTATATCCACCAATTTAGCGCTGCTGAAGACATTTCGGACATCTAAAATTGCCAGTAACACAACTCTTTTGTATTTGTGCCATCTACGTTGTGCGGCTTCCACACTTTCATTGATATTTTATAGCTGTTAGAGTTGATCTGCGGGGTTTTGTCTAGGAGAAAGACCTCCAGCTTCGTTGATAGCCGCTTCAAGTGTAGGTTTAAGTAGTCTTTCATAAGGATTTCCCGCTGTGTCAAGCATGCATAGTAGATAAATGGTATGCTGGTATGATGGCAAGTTGSGATCTCCTTTTCGGAACTATATCATACAGCTGCCATATAAACTGACCGCTTAAAATCCAGTAAGTCTTTCATCATTCGGTGCAGTGAAAGTTAATTTTTTTTCTTCTTTAAAACTTAATTTATGCTGCTAATATGGAATGAGGCTTTTGCATTAGTTATGCTAAAATTTTCGCTCTTCATATAAGATTTATAGCCAGGCATCCTCCCACTCTCTGAGCATATTAGCAAATCACTGAAAACCCACCAAAGTGTATTAAGAAAAAATAAGAGTCCACAATTACAAATTTATCCGCAACGTTTTCAACATGTGCATATATACGTGTATGTATATATATACTATATACTATATACATACATATGTCCATATAAGCAAGTGCAAAACTGATACAAAATCTCTGCGCTAATTTCCAGCCCCAAAGCGTCCGACCAAATGCCGCATGAATACAAACAACTTTTATGCATGCATCACRTGTGTGTGTAAATTATTATGTTCCGTTATTTGTGTACGCCGTCAATGTGACCGCGGAAGTGGAAATATGTATATTTTCCTTGTTGTTTGTTTGTGATTTTCCATTTTGCTTGCTTGAGTAACTGAAAATTAAATAGCACGACCAAGCATCATGAGACTCCACTGGGCATTAAAATGAGGAAATGAGGCTATTCGTAGCGCCTATATAGCACAAACATACAGTTATTAACGCTAACGCAGCGGAAATGAGATTAGTTCATACATATATATTGTACACTTGACAGTTTCTCGGGAATTCCAACTGCATGATAGAGAACAGCGTGGTTACTAGGTCACAATGAAGCTGAATTTTTTGAGGTTAGTTTGCTCAAGGAGCGCAGTTACTTAAAACGGGTCTTGAAACATTTTTTTAAAGTTACTTTCCGCGACTTGTTTTCTTTTAATATTTTTATGCAATGAAAAAGCTGAAGAGCTTTGATAAAAGCTTAAAATCGAATATAATCTTCTTTTGTAGTCTTAGACCAAATATCCTCTGCGTAGCCAAAAAAACGTACATTTGAAGGCGAGAGAAAGTGAGAAGGCGAAACATTTCGCGCCAGGGTTTGCAACCTGCCATGTAAAAAACGCGCCCAAATGAAAGGGAAATAACAGCTTCCGATGAGAAKGGCTGCGTAAACGGACGTTGAGCCATACCAAAAGCTCCATCAGGATCGGGGGGGACCTTTCCGAACCGTTCGATACCGAAGGAGCTTTTAGACGAGTTGACTGCCTATAGTGCGACTTTTTCGAACTACTACTGGACTGGAAAAAATAATTCGACCGATGACATCAATATCATTGGTCATAACAACCGCGCCGTCAGTTCTGCTGACACCAGACTGGATAAGAAAGTGAAGCAAATGGCTCTGCTTGTGAACGAGGGCAAAATAAAATATGTCCTGTCACTAAATAAACAGTCGTCCACGTCACTGTTGACAGCCATAACTTCAAARTCTTAGATAATTTCGTCTATCTTGGAACGATCAGATATACGACGACATTGACATATTCAGCAAATTAAGAGACAACAGCCACGCTAGCTGGGTCATGTTGTTCGGATGCTTTCACCCAGCTCTATGAGGAAGACCTACACTCCATTGGTAGGACCAGGTGGAGAAGGACTTGACTGCACTTGGAATCTCCAAATGACGCCAAACAGCGRAAAAGAAGAACGACTCTTTTCAATTTATTTTAATTACCTGTTCGATTCGCCACTCTCTTAGTTTATTTGCATTGCAAAGAGCTATTACGAGTACGAAAACCTGCAAAGTTATTATGACAAGTAACGGCGCAAATAAAAAAATATTATATAATCTTAAACTCATCCATTTTTTGTAATGTGGAAGGACATTGACTATGAAATAATAGCTGTTTATTACCGTCGGGCAGCAGCGTAGTTGATAAAAGTGCACACAAACTCAATCGTGGCAGTGATGCAAATAAATAGAAGCTGTAACTAAGCAACTAACTGACAACTAAGGCCACCGACCATGTAGAAGAATGAGGCAGACAATGTACGGAATTGCTTCAAGCGTTCTTTTCTACCACAAGCTGGGAGCAAATGCGTTTCATCACTCAAACTAATAATATTTTGCTCGCTGTTGCGTTGTTTGAAATTGCCTGAAACCCTATATGGCTGCTTGCTTACTCGAATGCACGCGCTCCCCGTTAGACACACCGCATATAGCAATTATTTTGCGCTTCCTAGAACCTGCATCACTCACTTTGTCACCTGTGCGGCAACTTCATTTACTGCTTGGTTGATGTTTTCATATTTCTTTAGTGTTTGGTTGCTCTTGTTGTTGTTGTTGTGGTTTCTGGCAATAGTTTATTTTGTTATCTGGTTTGGGGTCGTCACTGCTTTGGGWTGCACCGAAGCGTGTGTGTAGGCTTTCTTCTGCCGCTACTTTGACTTCTTCTACAATGTGCCCGTTGCATTACTCATCCGCCAGTCCTTGGTGGGCGGGTGAGTGTATTTGTGTATGAGTTGCTGGTAATAAAGTGAAAAAATTACAAAAGCTCAGCACGAAACTGGATATTATATAGACGCCCATGCACTCATGTGAGAAATACTGTGTGTTTTCATAATTTTTAATATGGTAATTTCATGTTCACTGTACAGGGGAAGGCACCAAAAAAAAGTTTTGAAAAATTTCTTGAAAATTAACAAAGAAATGGAGAAGAGTAATAGTCAATATTAAAGAAGGCAAGATAATATTCATAGGCTTTTGGAGAACTTAACTAAACTTAACTAAAGACTAAAATACTTTCATCAAGCTCTGTTAGAAGATTGTGCTTCCTCTTCGCTGCTTGGCGCCAGTTGGTGGTTCCAGGTATTGCCAGGTCCTTCTCCATTTGGTCTTTCCAAAAAAGTGGAGATCTTCCTCTACTTCTCCCGGTGGGTACTGCGTCGAATACTCTCAGAGCTGGAGTGTTTTCATCCATTCAGATGACATAATCTAGCCAGCGTAGCTGCTGTCTTTTAACTCCCTGAACTAGGTCAATGTCGACGTATATCTCGCACGCAAAGTACTATAAATCTTCCGCAAGACCTTTCTCATAAAAACTCGTAATGCCAACTCATCAGTTGTCATCGTCCATGCCTCTGCACCATATACAAGACGGGAGTAATGAGTAGCTTATAGCGTTTGGGCCTTGTTCGTCGAGAGAGGAATTCACTTCTGAATTGCCTACTCAGTTAGAAGTAGCAACTTTTGGCAAGAGTGCGTTGGATTTCGAAGTTATCTACGACTTCGAAATAATGACTGCGTGTGTCAAGTAAGAACTTGTTGTTGTGGCCAATAATATCAATACTATTGGTGTAAGCCAGCAGCTGTACGCTCTTATTGAATATCGTAGCTTCTTTATTTAGTTCTGTAACTTGATTTATTTTATCCAGCAGTAGATAGAGGAAGTTGCACGATATCGAGTCCTCTCTAATCCAGACGGAACTTTTCATTATTGCTCAACTTCAGTTTAAACAGGCACTTTAGCTTTGCGGTTCGGCTTTGAAATTGATGAAGAGGTGGGGTGTGTCAGTCCTATTTTCACGGGTCTTTTCCAAGATTTGGCTCRTGGTGAATATCTGGTCTGACTCCATCGGTTCCACCCATTCAGCTTTGGCGAATAAGTGCGCACTCATAATTAGCCTAACCACTTGTGAACCTATTTTACAAAGTCTAGTCAAGTAGTTCACAGCAATTTTTGTGATTTACCCTGAGTCAGGCGGATCTCGTAGTCGCACAAGTTCGGCTTGTTGACCATC
>NW_017535930.1:307439-318093 GCF_001853355.1 Bactrocera latifrons | reverse complement strand
CTACAATCTCCGAAGAAATTGTTTCGATCGGATTACTATGGCATATAGCTGCCATACAAACTGATCGGTCAAACTCAAGTTTTTGTGGAGAAAACTTTTTTGTTTGAACCGATATCTTTACAAAATTTGGCACAAATTATTTTTGAAAACAACACTTTAATCTCCGAAGAAATTGTTCAGATCGGACTACTATAGCATATAGCTGCCATACAAAGTGATCGGTCAAAATCAAGTTTTGGTAGTGAAACTTTTCGTCTTCTGAAAGATATTATGGCGTGGATGGGGACTATTAAATTAAGCTACGATTTCCTTAAACACTACCGCAACAAAAACCAAACGAGACCTTAACTAGAGTTTATGACCCAAAGTAAATATATACGAGTACATATAGCAGATATACTCCCCTTTTGCATTGCAAACATATTTCCCTAGTTCTATAAACCATATTATTCCTCCTCTAGATTGCATATTAGAAACAAACCATGAAAAAGTAAAGTACGTGTACTACACATATCACAACATCCGAAAGCGTGGAGAAGGAAATGAAAGGAACTTTCAAGGCAGGCCGTGTACATCGTCAATGATTTGTATGTGAGTCTATTGTGTTAACTTGAACACCAATGTGTGATTATACTTAAACATACAATTTGCTGTTTTTAATAGATTTGTATGTTGTTGGAAAATGTTAGTGCGCTCTCTCAGCGACTTCTTGGCACCAAAAAGTTGAATTAAAACTACAACAGAAACACTCACACAATTACACAGGAAAGCAGATGGAAAACAAACACGAATAATAATAATAATAATATTCGTAACCAACTATATGCTGACAAACATGTAAACGATTACAAAATGCTATACTTATTTTAGATATGGATATATAGAAAATGTTCTACAGTGGGTTGAAGCTGATGCATGTTTGTGTAAAATGAAATGTTTTTGACTTTTGTAATATTTTTAATGCTTTAGTCATATTTTAGCGATGTTAGTGTGAGCACCGAAGCCATCATACGCTTCACAAATAAAGAAGTGTCCGTACCAGAACTTGACCTTGATCGTTCAGTTTGTATGGCAGCTATACCATATATTATTTCAATTTGAAAATTTTTTTCAGATATTACAACTTTCCTTTAGGCAATAATTTGTGCCAACTTTGGTGAAGTTACCTTGTCAAATAAAAAAAGTTTTCCATACAAGCACTTGATTCACGTTCAGTTTGTACGGCAGCAATTAGTTATAGTAGTTCGATCTGAACAATTTTATCGGAGATTGCATATTTCCTTACGAAAATAATACATGCTGAGTTTGGTGAACATATCCCTTCAAATCCAAAAGTTTTCCATACAAGCGCTTGATTTCGAAGGGTCAGTTTGTACGGCAGCTATAAGCTATAGTAGTTCGATTTGAACAATTTCTTAGGAGATTACATCGTTACTTTAGAGAGTAATCTATGCCAAATTTCATGAAAATATTTCCTCAAAAGAAAAAATTTTCCATACAAGCACTTGATTCTGAACGTTCAGTTTGTGCGGCAGCTATATGCTACAGTTGCTCGATCTGAACAATTTCTTCGGAAATTACGAAATTCCTTACGAAAATAATACATGCTGAATTTGGTGAACATACCTCTTTAAATCCAAAAGTTTTCCATACAAGCACTTGATTCCGAACGTTCAGTTTGTGCGGCAGCTATATGCTACAGTTGCTCGATCTGAACAATTTCTTCGGAGATTACATATTTTCCTTGGGCAATAATCCRTATTAAATTTAGTGAAGATTTCGCCTCAAATAAAAAAAGTTAAAGAAATCATTTACCTTGATCTATCAYCCCTAACTGCTCACCCTGTATGAAAATTTCTGCAATAATAACATTCTGCGAAACACAGTCTCAACCGGAATAAAATATTCATAGAACTCTTAACTTTTAGTCTCGCTACACTGACTGATATATAGCATACACTCACTGCTTCATTACAGCCTTTTAGGCGCATAAGCAAATTTACAAGTAGAAAGCAAAATAGAAATATAATAAAATATCCGCTTTTGTTGCCGTCATTTCACTACATTTCCTTAAACTCGCATGCTCCTGATGTTGCTTGCATATATATGCTCTATACATATATATTTGTCGCATGTATGTAAGCATAAAAGTAAATATATGTATTATGTATATATCGTATATGCATATGWGTGTTGTCACAGGATGAATCATCGCGTAAAAACAGCAACAAATATGCAGGCAAAATTACTCTGCCCTCACCAACACGAATCCAATGCTGGTAYATTCGTGTGTCACATTCGTTAAACTTCGTTTATTAACGGCAATGGCTGGAATATAGGCGCCTGCTACGCCTTTCCTTCTACTTAATTTACATGATTTTCAAATTGCTTTCGGCTATACAATGAGCGTATGCTTGAGTGGCGGCTAGTGAGTGCTTTTCAGCGCCTGACAGGGCGTATGAGTAACCTTTTACTTATGAAGTACACAGCGCAATGTTCGTCAAAAGACAACTGTTGTGCTCTTGGATGAGCTGTGGTGTAGTAGGACAGCTGTTGGCAGAAAATTTCATTGAGAGCGGGAGCAAACTTTTTACTCTCAGCGCGGCGCGTAGGTGCTGTGCTCTATAATGTGCTCTCACTGAGTTGTATTGGAATGGAAGCAGGATTTTTGAATGTCCTGCCATAGATAGAAATATTGTTGTTGTTGTTGTAATGGTAATATGCCGCATGAGTCATCCATTCAACGGCATACACAAATACATAAATATAGGTACATATATACATATCTACCAATAAGAGCATTTYAGTCTTAGGCTCATATGTATGCATATAATACCTTCGCTTGTCCTGTAGATGTTGAAAAAAAAAGATATACATATATACATACGTATGTATGTCATATCCACAAACGCCAATGTAGCACAAAAGTCGCAGCGCATTGTGCCACAGCCGCGTTGTTGTAATAATAAAATTACTTATACGACAAAGTGGATTTTGTATTTTAAAAATTATGCTCAAATTGTATTCAAGTATGCACGACGGCAAGTGCGGCGTGTGTTTCAAGTGCGCGTGCACTGAAGTATGCAACTTTATATACAAAATATTTACATATTTATATACATAAGTATATTCCTTTATAAATATATATGTTTGTATGTATATATGCTCATTTGTTTTGTTGCGCACATGTGTGTCTACTTATTATTTATTTTTGTGTGCAATTTGTTTTATTTTTGCTTTGTGTGTCATCCTATTTGCCAGACTTTCCGGCTTGGAACGGAAGATTTATCACCACTTGTTGTTGTAACAATTGTTAATTTCAATATGAAAACAGGCAAACGCGCATATTTATATAATTAGTATCCACCTGCTGGTAATTTTTTCTTTCAGCAGCATTTTTTATGCCCCACACATCATAAGTGCTGCGGGTAATATTTTGGTATTGCGGAGTTTGTAGCGTTGACTTGGAAATTAAGTTATACMACATTTTGTGGAAATATCTAGGGAAATAAAAATATTTTTCATAKCAGTAATAAATTTTTTACGTTCCATTTGTATGRCAGCAATATCATATAGTAGTCCGATCTAGAAATTTTTTTCAGATATTATAGCTATACCTTAAACAATATTATGTGCTGAATTTCGTGTGGATATCTTAACAAATAAGAAAGTTTTTCATATTAGAACTTAGTTTCGAGCGTTCAGTTTGTATGRCAGCTRTATCATATAGTAATCCGWTATARWWWYTTYMKWYAKWKWWKSTAKSTATGTCCTAGCTAATGACATATGCCGAMTTTCGWGAAGATAACTTTACAAATGAAAAAGTTTTCCTAGCAGAAYTAARTTTTGATCATTCACTTTGTATGGCAGCTATACGGATATGATATCGTAGTCTGATCAAGAAAATTTCTTCGGATATTGTAGCCATATCTAAACAAATATTATGTAACGAATTTCGTGAAGATATCTCGATAAATCAAAAAGTTTTCCTACAATAAATTATTTTTTAACGTTCAGTTTGTATGGCAGCAATACCATATAGTGGCCAGATCTAGAGGATTTTTTCGGATATTATGTCCACGCCTTAAACCATAGTATTTGCCGAATTTCGTGCAGATATCTTGGCAAAGAAAAGAAATTGCATACCAGAGCTTAATTTTGATAATTCAGTTTGTATGGCAGCTATAACATATAGTAGTCCGATCTAGAAATTTTCTTCGGTTATTGCAGCCACGTTTCAAGGAAGAATATATGTCAAATTKCGTAAAGAAAACCTGACAAATTCAAAAGTTTTTCATACAAGAACTTAATTTTTAACGTTCTCTTTGTATGACAGCTATATGCTATAGTGGTTTGATCTAAAAAAAAAACTCTTCAGAGGCAATAACTTATACTAAATTTCGTGATTATATCTCGTCAGATGAAAAAATTTTTCATACAAGCACTTGAATATGATCGTTTAGTTTATATGACAGCTACATATATGCTATAATGGTTCCGATAAATAAGCAACTACTTGGAGAGAAACAGACGCGTGCAAAATTTCTGATCAATATCTCATAAACTGGGGCACTAGTTCGCGTATATACAGACGTAAATGGCGAAATCGACTCAGCTCGTCCCGCTCATCAGTGACATATATACATTGTGAAAAGTACCCGGAAATTGTAAATATATATATATATATATTCTTTACAAGTTCTTCGGCTGAGCCTTACACAGTCGAAGAACTTCTCAAGAATGAATTTGCTTCGTGGCAAATTTAATGTCTTATATATAAATTTTTAATTATTTCTTTCCTAAGTACCCTTACCACAGTAGTTCTCAACAAGTGTATTAAATTTGGGAAATATAAGCAGTTTAAAGCTTTTTGACTAAAAATTTAAAATAAATGTTCCATTACTTGCTATTCGCAGCATGTTTCTGAGAAGTTAGAGTTCCAAGGTAAAAAGCAGACTTTTTATGCGAATTTATTTCTTAAATATAGATTAAGTAATTTTACGAACTAAAAAAGTGATGTGCTCAATAATGTACAAAAGGTCCGAATAAAAAAAACTATGTTTAGGAAATAAATTCCAAAAGTCTTTTTTATTACCTTGAAACCCTAATCCCTTCCTTAMATTTTAGAGGTTTAGATRGAAGCTGAGTTCTTTCTASTYATGAAAAATAGTGTACATATATTCCACATATTTTTCGTATCGTATTCAAAATAATATTTTACACTTCGTTTTGAAAAAACAAAAAAATAGAACAAATAAAAAATAAAAAAAAAATTTGAACCACTTTGTTCAATCCGTTTCATCTCATAATAAAATTGTATTCCTTCCTAATACTGTATGCGGCCGAACATTATGGTTATAACAAATTTTACGTTTTTCTGGTTTTATTACCTTTCAAGCAGCAAATTATTATGTTCTGGTACATACATACATACAAACTTTAATATGTATGAATTTATAGCTGGGCCGGTGCATGTGTCGTAGAAGGGGATGTCCGTTGCGGAAAATTAATTGCGCAAGATATTAAATGGCAACACAGTTCTTTTTTTTTTTACCAGAGAATTCAAATTAGTTGTCATGGTTAAATATTTTTATACTCTTGCAACATGTTGCTAGAGAGTATAATAGTTTTGTTCACCTAATAGTTGTATTTCCTGCTTCTTCTCTACTGGCGTAGACACCGCTTACGCGGTCATAGCCGAGTTAATAATAGCGCTTCAGTCGTTTCTTCTTTTCGCCAAGATTTATCGCATGATGAATAACTATTCAGTTGATAGTCTTTTAGACCTTAAGCCACACTGATAAGCTTAAATCAGTTTGTTGCCAGTTGGCTTTAATCTTTCACACAATCCGCTCTATAGAACCTTGTAAGCGATGTTGAGGACGCTTATCCCACGGTAGTTGGCGCAGATTGTGGGGTCTCCTTTTTTGCAGATTGGGCAAAGCACACTTAAATTTCAATCGTCCAGCAAGCTTTCGTCCGACCATATTCTACRAAGAAGATGCTGCATGCGCCTTGTCAGTTCTTCACCGCCGTGTGTGAATAGCTCCGTTGGCAATATATCGGCCCCCGCCGCTTTGTTGTTCTTCAGACGGGTAATTGCTATTCGAACTTCTTCATGGTCGGACAAAGGAACGTTTGCTCCATCGTCATCGATTGGAGAATCGATAACCTTGTCTGCTTTCTCTTCACCGTGATGGCACTCCGCATCGTAGCAGCTGTTCTTTTKCCTTTTCCGAAAGCCAATAGTTTGGTTTGTGCCTCATAGTTAGTAGTGTCTCATAGTTCCCTTATACCGATAAGTGCTTTCAGAGAAGAAATCGTTTGGATGTCTATTGTGATTGCAGCCAGTTTCTAGACGTCGAACTTTCCTTGTGTTTGCTGGCGTGCGTTTTTTGCTGCACAGAGGAGGGTGCGTATCTTGGCTGCAACTAGAAGATAATGGTTCGAGTCAATGTTAGARCGTYCAAAACACKAATGTCTTTCGKCTATCACAACATGATGGATCTAGTTTATGGCTTTTCGATCYGGAGACAGCCAGGTASCTKCCTTRGGGAGSGAAGTTTCCCCCTTTCACTTTAGCTCGCTCTCAAATGTATGGTTTTTGGCTACTCAGAGCATACTTGGTCTAAGACCGRAAGTGGGRAGCTRTTCGAGTCATATGTAAAATAATAATTTCTACCCACTSCAAAGTAAATGGCGCTCAGAGAACTTTTCTCCTTTTGTTTTTAAATTCAAAATATTTATCTTAAATTTTATTCATTAATAATATTTTTTTCTTACTTTTTTTATGTCACATTTTAAGCTTTATACTTCTAGTCTTTATTAATTAGCATTTGTTAAATACTATGAGTTGTAAAATCAATACTCATTATTCCTTCCTTCATCATATAAAATTCCAAACTTTTTGTTCTCTTTCCCTTGCTTTTTATGATTTCCAACAACTGCCCTCCAACGTTAACGGTAATACGCAATATTTACGCTTTTTATTATATTCTGGAAAACAGCTAAACAGCATTTTTGCCAAACAAACACGCAAATCCACTTTCACGCACGCAATATGGTATGCCAGCCTGCCGTTGCAATATGTCAGCTACACACACAAATACACACACACACTCGTACGCATACATGCAATTAATATGCTGTAGGTACATATTACCGTTATAAATATAGTCTACAAGTGGCATATGCTAAGGCGAGAGCGAGTTGTGGTGGAGTGTCTTAGGTATTTTTGAAGTATTAGTGGCAGCAGCACACATACACACACACACTCGCACACGCAYAACTACATACACATTTYGCAGCTCACATAATAGAAATTTAATACGACTGCATACGAATTTTAACGATGACGAACGTCGTCATCTTTATTATAGTTATGAGTATTCTTGTTGTTGCCGTCGACGCTGTTATGAATGGCAGCACAAAGCTTTAAAGCTTTATGAGATATGTACATATGTGTGTAGCTGAGATATGTGTTTAGCTGCGTGTGTGCATGTGTACATTTAAATATATAATGCATACATGCATAGTTATATAATATATTTTCAATTATAACGCCATAAATTTTAATATTGTTTCTAAATTTAGCCAAAGAAGTTTATATGTATATATTTGAGCTTAAAAGCACTCAAAAGGTAAATAACTCATAATCTTGAATTTGAGCGTAAATATTTTTCACTTTCTCGCTGCAAAAAAGTAATTCTTCTATCGAGGTTTTTTTTATTCTTTTATAGTTTGTTTTTCAAATACAGYTTTGAAAGCTTACGAAAGCTTTAGACTCTACAACCGTTATTTTTGCAGTGACTTAGCGAGCTCTGCAGCTAAAAAGAGTTCTTAAATTTAAATTTTTTGTGAATTCTGCAACAAGACTTGTTGAAAAACTGTTTCTTGCTTAGTTTCTTCTATTTAATTAGAATATACCAATTATTTTATGAAAAGCTTTCAAAAAACTCCACACCAAATAGTTAGCTTTTCGAACTGACGGGACGGGATAAACTTTGAGTTCAAAGTGGATAATGAAATTCTATAAAATATGAAAATTTTTATCCGGACTTGACAATCTTCTCGCTCTCAGCTTTCGAATTCATTGTAGTAAGAGTCAACTACCGGCTTAAGAGCTTTTGATACAAATTAGACTAATCAGCGGTTGTCCTGAGTTCAACTTTTACTACCTTTTAAATTCTTACCGTCAAGCAAGYGGATAGTAGAGCCAATGGGACTGGTAGTGAACGAGGGCAACAGCAAGTATCTTCTGTCWTCAAATAGTCGTCGCATTCTCGACTTGGCTCCCACGTCACTGTTGACAACGTCCGGTGTGTTTAACGTGAGTATCTGCTGACCACAGTCTTACTCCACGGCGCTCAAAAGCACAGCGAATGAAATCAATGCGTTGATCAACGTCCTGAAAATGGCAGGCTTTTTCAGTACGAATTGGCARTGTGGAAAGGACACARTAACCACCATTTTAGGGTGCGAGGACCTTCTAAAACCCCAGTCAGACTTTAGGTCCGGCACCCAGTTGCAATGCAACTCCAAATTGAACTGACAAGTCGTCTATCCGCATTTGGGCATTAACCATAACCACCATGATATTCCCCCAGGGGCCAGTCCACATGAGCACTCCTCCTCGTGGTACCAGTATTAAGTCTCCGGTCAGACCTCGTAGCCGAACCTACTACCAGTTGAGCTTCCATATTGCTCTGGACTGGTGACTAGAGGCTGGACCCCATACGCACACACCATTAACACAAGAAGCTAATTCACAACGCTARCATCTAAACGTCCAACAGTTTAGCTAATCACCATTGCACTCAGATCCCTAATGCACCCAATCCTCTACAGGTATGTAATTATTTCTCTGAAAAGTGCAATAGAAACTGATTTCATACAATCTTTGAGAGTGAGTCTACAAATTCGAGCTGATCGCCACTAGCTAGATTTACGAAGTCTGGAAAATGATAAACTAAATCTTCATGGAACATGAATGCCTATTGGAAAGTGTCCAGTTAGAGCACCTACGGTTGCGGCAAAATGAACTTTGCTGAGGGCAAGTGGTTCCGCAGATCTCCTGCGTTCCACCTAGGCCAGAAATTTCTCGCAGTCGTATAGCATTAAATCTTCGAGGTTCATTGGTCCAGTGCTAGAACGCAAGACACCAATGGACATCCAATTCGGTTCCACCCCGATGTCTACGGGTCAAGGGTGTTCGCTCTGGTTAGGTCATYAGCTTTGCAATTGCTAGCGATTCCGTTGTGATAAACGAGCATGATATATCAAGTACCAAAACGAACATGATATATCAAGTTTGTCCAAACCAAACCGAAATAAAAGACTTTCGTACGACTGAGAACTAGACTACTTGTCTCGGAGATTGTACATACAATTTCAAAGWTGGTTGTCGAAAATATTGAMATTTTTTTMAAAAGGTTCSTTGGCAAATACCTAAAATTGCGAAGAAACCCCGCACTAGCACCCAACAACCATAATCCAACCCACGCAAATATTTAATAATACATACATAATTAAAATTGCCACTGGAAATATAATTGAAATTCACCGTTATGCGCGCACATTGAAAGTATTTAGAAGTATTTAAAGTGCTGACAGTTATGTGAGCAATGCGCCGACGGCAGCAAGTTCATTTCACACTCGTACCGACGACGTTTGAGGCGCTTGTCCTTGAACGCTACTCAAGCGCACAGACCAGCATTGCCAACTGCGCCCACGGCGAATTTCTCAACACCAATTTTTGATTTGTGCACTCTTTTAATGCTTTCATACACCCCACGACTGCTAATGCTGTGTGCTACCCTCGACCCAAATTACGTGCCCCTCTCACGCTCGCAGCCTCTCGTTTGGACGTCATTTGCTCTATGCAAATTTTTGCATTTAAATAGAATTTCCGCTAAATTCGCCGGCAGCCATTTTTGTCGCTAAATTTTAATGATTTTGAATGTGATTTTTTATATTTGTTTTTGCTGTTTTTTTTGTAGTTGGTTTCATTCGCTTAACGACAATTTATTGAAGTGCTGCTGTAATGGACGCATAATGAAATGCAATTGACCCGAGCTACCGCTAAGCTGTGTAAGTGTGGAGTCGCAAATTTTTATATGTGTTTGTGCATTGTAGTGCAGTGTCGGTGTGTTGGTATTGCCACAGGAGCAAACTAAACAAAATAATGGCGTTTACAAATTTCCTTGAAAGTACAGTATTCACTGCTTAATTATACCTGCAATGGCCATATTTTTTCAAAACTTTGAAACCTTTGCTAATAAGAATCTATTTAAGTCAATTAACATAATTTAACCGAATTAATTATATGATATTCTTTAAGATTATAAATTGTTAATAGGTGGCAAAACTTCATTTAAAAAATATTATTGTAAGCTTTCTGTAACTGTTACAGTTTAATGCGCTGTATTGCAATATTTTTCATATTCTTTCATTTTTCAAAAAAGTTTAATATGTAGATGGTAACATCTTAAAAAATTATTTTATAATTAGCTTATTGTAATCGTTTAAGTTTGATGCACTACCCTGAAATATTTTTTTCATATCCTTTCCTTTTTTAAAATGTTCAGTAGGTGGCAACCCTCAATTACAATATTTTATTGTAAGCTTTCTCTAACCGTTTCAGTTTGATGCGCTG
>NW_017535930.1:302117-306967 GCF_001853355.1 Bactrocera latifrons | reverse complement strand
GTTTGCTCTGCGTACACCCTAATGCAATTAAGCAGAGAACACTGTRTGTCCTATGTATGAAATACATGGTAGTATATTTTAATTGCACAATGCGTGGCCCCAATTTCTCTGAGTTCTCGTGCTAAATTGTTGTATGCTCGACAAATTGCTGCCGAAATCGTTAGTACCTTTGTCGAGAGTAATTTAATGGCGCCAGTAATTTAAAATGATTCGAAATAAATTAATATAAAAAAAGCCAAACAAAGCAAAGCTGTGTTTAAATAAAGAACAATTTGTTGATATGGAAAAATGTCATTGAAAATATGCACTTCATATGTTGAGGGGGACGACATAGATTTTTAATATTAAAATTATGAACAAAGTTTTACTATTTTTTGCTCATAGTAGTATATTTATTTTTTTAATATTGAATGAATTGAAAAGTAATAATTTAATTTTTTAACAAAAATTTGTGTATACATTTTTATGTTTCTCTGCACATTTTCAGGCGCATTCTTCAAAGGCAACCTTTGCTGAACTAACTGACCTCATAGCATAACTAAGCTTCGGATTTGGGATACTCCCACGCAAGGTAAACAATACACAAATCTTAGTCTAGCATAATAAATAAAAACTTGATAAGCCATAATTATTGTTAGTATGGCTTTATTTAGATATATGGATATATGGCAAACATGCCGCCCTTAATTCTCGATAAAAAGTCAAAACGGGACATTGCGCCCCACACAAAAAAGCTGTGATGGCATTTGGTGTGACTTTCGTATGACTCATTCATGACTGACCGAAAATTCATTGGGGTTAAAAGGGCAGTGGCGGCTTTAGACACATCTACGTATAAGTAGTATATGTAATGCATACATATACATATAATGCGTACCAAATAAATAAATATTTATAATGGTATATGCTACGTTTGTTTGTATGCAGTCGTTTGCACTGTTCTATACTGACTAAGTATATTCCTTTGACGATTGTTTGTTGTTGTTGCCAAGCTTTTGCTTGCTTTGTGGCGTTTGTTTGTTGTTGGCATATATTGTTTGTGTGCGTGCAAATATTTGCGCCTCGTTGCGTATATGCGTTCGCTTTTTGACTTCAAGCATATTTTACGTCACTCTCAGCGGTTTTTTTTTTTTGTTTGGCCTTAGTCGCCTTTGGTCTTGTTTTCATTTTCATCCCCCTATGAGCGCTATCGATGCGCAAATTCATTCAGACAGTATACAAGCTCGCTACTCCTGATGGGCTGGCACACATAGTATGTAGTTATATCGTAGATATATGTATATACTTAGAGATATAAATATGCATATGGCTATGTATATGTATAAGGATTACAAAAACAACGTCTCTGTAGCCGGTCGATTTACATGGAGCCAAAAAATGGAAAATTGCAAAAATTTCTTCGTCAGTTTTTAAGATTGCCGAATGAAAATTAATAGTAATAGCTGCATGTGATATTCTAGTGACCATATGTTGGAACCTTAGTATTTCGTATCTCCCATACAACCSACTATTCAGTTGTGTTAAGCTTCGTCAGCTCGAAACTGGTTTTTCGCGATCTTACGCGGTGAAGGTCTTTCGCCTCCTGTGATTCCCTCAGAGGATACTGCGTGGCCGCTGCCTCTTAATTCGTTGAACTATGTCAATGTCTTCGTATATCTCGTACCGCTCATCGTTCCATCGACTGCGGTATTCGCGTTTGCCAATGCACACAGACCATAAATTCTTCACAGAACTTTTCTCTGGAAAACTCGCAACGTCGACTAATCAGTTGTAGTCATCGTAAACGCCTCTGCGCTTTATAACAAGACGGGGATGCTGAGAGACTTGTAGAGTTTAGTCTTTGTTCGTCGAGAGAGCACTTTACATCTCAATTGCCTAAAGAGTCYGAAGTAGCACCTGTTGGCAAGAGATATTCTGCATTGGATTTCGAAGCTGACATTGTTGTTGGTGTTAWTGCTGATTCCTAGGTAGACGAAATTATTTATAACTTCGAAGTGTCAACAGTGACGTGGGAGTCAAGGCGCGAATGAGACGACTGTTTGCTTGATAACAGYAGATATTTCATCTTGCCCTCGTTCATTACCAAACAAATTTGCTTCGCATCTTTGTCCCACCTGGAGAAAGCAGAATTATGTTTGTTATGGCCAACGATATCGATGTATTCTACAAAGAAGCTGATGGATGATTCCTATCAGTTCTTCGCCGCCGTATTTGCATAACTCGGCCGGCTATCCATCATCACCTGCTCCCTTRATTCGAACTTCTTCATGGTCGGGCAATGGTAYGCYTACTCCATCGGTAGCGTCATCGATTYGGGAATCGGGTTYATCATCTCCTGTTGYTATGCTTTCCCTGCCATTCAGCAGGCTGGCAAAGTGTTCCCTCCATAATTTCAGTACGCTCGGTGCATCAGTCACTAGTTCATCTCTTGGGGTTCTACAAGAGTATGCTCTGATCTTGAAACCTTCTATTAGTCGCCGCATCTTTTCGCAGAATTTTCGCGAATTACCTCTGTCTGTCAGCTGGTCAAGCTCTTCGCATTCACGAATTTCGCCCTTTCTACTTTTTTGTCTTCGTTTCGGTTCACTTTTAAACTCTCGGACTTTCGGAAATCCCGCACATGTTGTGCTCGATTGTAACATTGCGAGATCGGCAGACTTTTTACGATCCACTGCGACACCGCAGTCTTCATCGCACCAGCTGGTCTTTTGCCTTTTCCGAAAAACAATGGCTTTCCTGCAGCTGTACGTAAGGAGGTTGAAATGCAGTCCCTCAATTCCATTATACAGAGTTTCTGACGATTGCTCTCGGAGAGCAGGAGTGCAAGTCGAGCAGAAAATCATTGGACTGTCTGCTGTGATTGCATCTTCTCATCGTCAAACCTTCCTTGTGTCATGTCTTATACCCAAAAATAGCTGCAAGGGTTCAAATCGCTCGGCTATCCACTGTTATTGCAGCTCCTYGACGTCAAACCTTCATTGAACCTTTATTGTGTCAAACCTTACACCCACAAATTATGGCAGATGCTCGGTTGTCAATTGTCGAGCAAACCGGTAAACGACAGTTATTTCAAAGATTTCATATTAATATTCCTTCTCTGACATACCTCTTTAACAAAATTCTAGAAAATATAACTTTTGATTATACCCCAACTCATAGCTATGAGCTTCACATGTCGCTTATTCCTTGACAGCATCCTTACTACGCATTTAACTCCACCACGCCCCCCCCAATCCATTCTTGATATTTACCAATTCCTTTTCTCGCTGCTTCMTTTAATTTCAATTTATTTACGCTGTTGCCCTTCGTTACCAAAAGTTTGAGAGCAAACATTTTAAATTACATTTGTGTGCGATTTAATTTGGGGCACGTGTCGCRTGCGAGTTCAATTGCTTGTCTGTGGCGCAATCGCACCGAGTTTACCAAAAAATACCGGGAAAATGTCGCCCCCGCTGTTTAATTGTTTATTGAACCCCTGAAGGTGGTGCGTGTCAGCTCACTTACTCACTCAGGCTGCTCACTTTTAACACGACAAATGTGACCGCGGGCTACTAAAAGCACCGTACAGACGTTTAAATTGCAGCTGGCACTCACAGCGTATTTACTCTCATTAGAGTAGCGCCTCCACTGCAAAATTCATCGAATCTTGCTTTGTTTTAGCGCTAAACAGCTGCGCTTACCAGCAGCTTGTTGCAGCCTTGCCGCCTGAGTTCAGTTCCACACAGWGATTCTCTTTGTGTGAGCTTAGAGCACAAGGCTATTTATTTAGTGCGTGCAACTTTTTGTTGTTGTGTTGTCGAACTTTCAAATTGCTGGACTTTTCAAAAGTAAAGGTCGTTCAGTGACTTCACATGGAAAATATTTACATACTTATAGTTGAGGGTTCTTTTCTTCAGTGCGTATATATGTACATATGTTATGTTTGTATATACTTGTCAATATGTCGATTCAGTCACTCGTAGAATGTGTTTTTAATTAAGTCAGTCGAATAAATTCAATAAATTTGACACTAATTGCTTCACAGCATCAACTAAACGCAATTTAKGAACATCTGAAACACATCACCCTAAAATAAAGGTGTATCCAGCATGGCTGCCGAAATATTGTAGAGCGAGAAACGTCAGTGTACAAATTKGTATTTTATTAATGAGGGTCAAGTGTTGAAAAGTTACTGCCTGTAAATGTTGAAAATTTTTGGAAGAAGAAGTTTGGGTGCACGAGATTAATTTGATTTATATGCTTAAATTAATTATTTCAGTCAGCAAATGGTGTTTTAATTATATTAATGTGAATCTAAAGGTTACCCGTAGGCTGAAAGGAAACTGCGCAGTGACTTGGAATTTAATTTGCAGAAGATAAAAATATTAAATATTATGCTATCAAGATAGTGCGTTTGTAGTGAAATTTTAAAGCGTAGCTGCGATATTGGGTTTGCTGAGKCTTGTGGTAATGTTTCCAATTTACTCAAGGAATAACAATCTTAAGGTTCTTTTAAATTTTGCAGATCATACGACTGAGTTTTTACTTTGTAAAATTGATCAGATCTTTGAACTCTCACAGTTAACCACTTCATATTTGCTTGATTTAAATAAAATGAGACCGCTGACTCTCATCCATTCTGCTACCGCTTAAAAAATAGACAACTACCTTCCATTTGAGCAGAGAACTTTATAAGAAAAATGTTTTTTTTTTATACTCTCGCAACAAAGTTGCTAAAGGGGGTATTATAGCTTTGTTCAAATACCATCTAGATGTGTATAAGAGACAGGTAATAAAGCGAGTTTTATATTGCGGGTGACGGCATTGCAGGAGTTCTAATTACCAAAAGTAAATGAATTGAATGAAAGATT
>NW_017535930.1:293316-301427 GCF_001853355.1 Bactrocera latifrons | reverse complement strand
GATTGTTGAGCAATTTAGAATCAGATGTTCTGAAGTTTCCGGTTCCATATCGCCAAATCGGCAGTTTGCGCAAGAGACTATGATCAAATGCTTCCTAAGCYTGCAATTCCCTGTACAAGAGCTCATCTACTATTAGGCTCTATAGTAGGAGGGATAGACTCTACCCTGTAGGCAGTCCCTCGTACTACAAAAACGAATCTTACTCTCCCACATAGTTGTTTCAGCCTTTTTAGCACGCCGTACAACTTATTACCAACTACATACTAAAGCCGTCACATTCCTTTTCTCCAGTGTCTTGATAACACACCTTTTTGCAAAAGTGTTGGAAAGACTGACTTATAGTTCGAGAAGGTGCCTGCCATGCGCAGAGAATATTTCACCTTTCTTTGTGAACGTCTACTGTTCGGATAAAACCTTTCCAAGATTRACAATGCCTACGTCACTAAATATAAAGCCTTTTACCTTGAGACAGATTGAGCTTACGGCATCTCAATAAAACCATCAGCCTCTCATAGGAAACCTGAAACTTGTGGAACAGTCTTTCTGTTAAATAACAGCGAGGTACAGACCTCAAATAAGAGCAAAACTGCTTCCAACTAGCCAGGATGTATGTATGTATAGGTTTTCAGGGTGTCGCAGTTTTATACTGGTCGCTGTATAAAACTATATACAAAACTCAGTTAAAAAACTTGAAAAGAGTCTAGAGGAAAGCCTTATAGGGAAATGTAGAGTGCTGTTATGAGCCATCGCGGGGTATTTTAGCAGAAACTGTGGGTATTTGTGAAATTCCGATTTCTAAAATTCTTAAGACTGGTTAAGGCGGCGTTAACAGTAAAGGTGGGAAAGATCTATCACGTTAGTGTCAAGCATTTCCGTGGCATTAGCCTAACCTCGTTTCTATCTGTACGTTAGAAGCARAATACTCGAAATGGCTTTATGCACTAGAAGGTATAAGATCCCTAACGTGCTGCTTCCCTCTTCAACCCGGCAGATACCTACGGCTTATCCTTGATAGAAAGCTTTACTGGAGGCCAAATATTGCGGAGAGAGTTRGGAAGGCATCGAATACCTTCTTGCTTTAAAGGAGCTACAGGGATCGTACACAGCGATTCTGCAAGAGACTCCATGGATGAAGAAACTAATAACACTTCTTTACCGACACTTCAATACTCGTTTGTCGGGATATAAGTTTTTTTTTGGTACTATGCGGTGAACTAAGCAGTTAGACTTCGCCTTAAGGGCTTAACAATTGAGAACACTTTCCTACATTACAGCCAATAGTGTAACGAATTTTAACGTTTTGAAAGAAATTCATAGTATACTTTTTGGCGCGTACATAAAGTATAATATTGAAAAAATCMACTCCCAAAAGCGTCACGAATTTTRTGCCACAAAATGTAGCTTCCAAACCCTCGCTAGTAATTTAGCTGAGTTTTAACTCCTTATTGTTATTAACTTGAACTTAGAGATCTACGAAAGTTTCTACAAGTCTTCAATAGCCTTCGAATAAGATGGTGGATGAATTAATGAAAGCTAGAACTWCATTTTGAGGCTTATAGGTAGTGAAAGCTCGCAGGAAAAGCTTTTTTTGTTATCGAACGGATTTTTGTTCAAGGCCAGGTAGTTCAGCGTGATAGTTCACACCTCTAACCACACTGCACCTTAATTTTATCAAATTATTCTCGCTTACGTTTCATCTCAGATCAGCAAAGCGGCCCGCAAAGGCTTTCGAACTGCAAAACAACACCCCTCAACTGCGTTTCTCATCTGCTTACCGAAAGTCCAAAAACTGCCAAGCTATCAATTAACATTTTTCTTCAAAAAAAAAAAAAAAAAAAAAAAAAAAAAAAATACACAGTGCAAGTCCTTCACCTTTGTAACGGTTAGTTGACCTTAAAGTCGAGTTAGTGGCAAAAACAAACTTTACGACATCCATTGATCAGCTGCAGCGTCGAAGCTTTGTGTGCGACTTTTAAACCCTCTTCTTCTCTGTGTTTATGTATTTTCGTTTCGCAAACGTGCTGTTTAGACCGTTATATGATTTTTGTGTTTTTTTGGTTGGTGCGTATGTGTGAGCGCGTGTGGGCAGCTTGTCTGTTTTGCGCTGACAAAGAATTCCACAACAAATATGCACACGTTGTTGCTGTTGTTGTTCCACCTTCTATCAATTTTAACTTATTGTTGGTTTGCAATTTTTCGTTTTTATTGTTGTTGTTGTTGTTGTTGTTGTTGTTGTTGTTGTCTTTTTTAAAGCTACATATATAAGAGCTATGCAAGCGCACAAGCTCAGCGTGCGTGTCATTGACAGCTAACGGTACCCAGCCAGTCTCCATTGTCCTTGGCGAGTCTTTCAAATTCATGCATATTTCGCTTGTGTGTGTGTGTATGWGTGCGAAGTTTTTGTTATTTATTGTCTGTATTGTTGTTTCTTCTGCGTTTCGCTTCCAACTCACTTGACAGTTTAATCACTGTCTGGTAGTTACRTCGTGATATCGCAAGAATTCGCTAATATGAACTGACACAAGCTGCGCAAAAATTCGTCGTTGTTATCCTTTGAGCTAMCATCGATTGTATATGTATGTGCATGTATAAATATTACACAACAACAACATATTCATTTTTTTGTTAACCATACTTTTTCGCTCTCTTTGCTGTACTTAACGCAAGCTGAGTGTTGTTGTTTTCTTGTTATTGTTGTTTTAGTTGTCATAGCATTGCTCTAAGAAGAATTGATTATGCGCGTGTTGTTGCATAAATATGTGCTGATAAAGCGCGTTCTATCTTGTCGTCTCCAAATTGTAGAAATGCCAACCCTTTGTAAGATTTCCATAGAAACACTTCATTAATTATGGATTTTTACTGTCAGCTTAAATTCCTAATAATCAAGAAAAGTGTAAATTCTTGAAATTGCTTGTTTATAAAAAATTTCTCTCCCCCTTTTAATTGATTTTGTCATAATTAATTGCTTACCAAGTACTGGAAATGGAGGAAAAAGTAGATACGGAACTATTCGCTGATTTTAAGAGTCCAGAGCAGCAACAACGGCACTTTAGTACCATGGAATATATTCTGAAATATATGTGACCTGGTCTACGGAAAGGGGGCTTAGGTGTCAAAAAATTAATTTTCACTTTTTAGTTGATTCGGATGGAAGATGAGATGCTGTTTTTTTTTTAATAGCTGTTTCCCAGAAAACTATTTTTCGCACGTTAGCTCCCTTTTCGTAGACCAGGTCACATATATTGATTAGTGGAAAAAGTTGTTTCGTATTTCTAATCAAACTTCAACTATTTATATTTATAATGAAATTTAGTAAAACAAATATGTACCATTTTAGTCAACCACTTTTTGTCATTTTTCCGCTACAGACATTATTCCATCAGTGTAAAACATTTCTGCTTTCTCGGCGAGAAACTGCGACAAGTAATTTTCACATACTATACTTCTCTTGAAACCAACTTTACCCCATTAATGTGGCATTGACCGAAACGAATGGTAGTCTGATGGTGCAAGGTCAGTGCTATATCGTGGATGCATCAAAACTTCCCAGCCAAGTTCTCTCAGCGTCTGCCGAGCCAGCAAAATGTGTGCGGACTAGTGTTGCGCTGATGTAAGGCGAAGCCCTTTTTGTTGATCACTTTTGGATGTTTTTTTCGATTGTTTTCCGCAATTTCATCAGTTGTTGACAGTAAAATGTATAATTAATCGTTGGACCAGGCTAGAGCAGCTCATAGTGGATGATTCATTTCCAATCCCACCAAACACTCAGCATAAYCTTTCGAGGCGTCAATCCTGGCTTTGTCACCATTTGTTGAGCTTCATCACGCTTGAATCATGATCTTTTTCGCACATTATTATMAAATTTGATCGACTTTTCGTCTCTTGTTACCATTCGCTTCAAAACTGGTTCGATTTCATTTCGTTTCGGCAAAGAATCACAGATTTTAATTCRGACCATTAAATTTTTTAGAGATAATTCATGTGGTACCCAAACATTGAGCTTTATTTAGTAGGCAGCCTTTTTTAAATGCTTCAAAACCGTTTTATGATGAATCTTAAGCCACGCCATRGCTGCTTTTGTGAAGGTTCAGATCAATCTATTTTATAATTTCATCGACTTTTCCAACGATTTGTCGACCAGTGCGAGGTGCATCTTTTACATCGAAATTTCCAGAATGGAAGCGAGCGAACCATTGTTGTGCTACACGTATAGAGGTTCATTGGTGTCTTGCGTGGCTTTCTTCCGTTTTTATACAAAAATTTCAAAAAATATCGAATTTCTTCATTATTTTCATTATTATTTTTGAAGAGCTGTAACTTTTTTTTAATTTCATGGAAGCTAATTTTTTTTTTTTTGTTGAAGTTTAAAATCTCACCTGTCCAACACTATATGGCATGCCACAATGTGATTGGTAGCACTGGAGATATATGACTGCAACGACATCTATTGAAAAAATACGAAAAGACTTTTTCGACTACCTAATATATTGGYTATATCTGATAGCTGYAGCTGAAAATTTTATGTTRAGCAATCCAAAASTCAATTTTGACTTTACTGATGATACGCTGTTTTGAAATTTAGATGACGATGTAATATTATACTATATTGGAGCTATATAGAGTCATTATCGCGAATTATCTCGAGCTGGCCTCTTCTAATGTCTGAGAGCAGAATAAGACCAGACTAAAGCAATTCAGACAAAACCAAGGTTCTTACTCTACGTGACATGATAAATCCGACAATCAGTACGTTTCTTAGGCATCTGTAGAGTGACCTTGAACGATCGGAATCAAGTKTTTGTATGCAAATTTTTTTTATTTGTCGAGATCTCTTTACGAAATTTGGCATGGGTTATTGTCTAAGGTTGTAATATAGTCTCTGACGATTTTTTTCGGATCGGATCACTATAGCATGTAGCTGCCAAACAAACTGAACGTTCAGAATCAAGTTATTGTATGGAAAAATTTTTCATCTGACGAGATATCTTTACGAAACTTTGCATGAGTTATTGCCTAATGAAATAATATAATCTCTGAAGGATCTGTTCAGATCGGATCACTATAGCATATAGCTGCCAAACAAACTGAACGATCAGAATCAAGTGATTGTATGGAAAACTTTTTTATTTGACGAGATATAATCACGAAATTTGGCAGGAATTATTTTTTCAGCCAGATATGAAATCTCTAAAAAAAATGTTCAGATCGGATTACTACAACTTATAATATATATATTTTCTTTCTACAACTCCGGTGCTAACTCACTACCTTGCATACTGAGCGCTTGCTGGGCGTTTGCATGACGCATCCAAGAATAATTCAACTCGAACTCGAGCTCGCAATACAAACACACGCCCGCCTACTTGTGCCAATATTTTCATTTGTCTGTATGTTTGCACAATGCGCTTGCATGACTGCCCATATTCAATAGATTTATATGCACGCAGCGCCACACATGCTCAAATGCTTGCACAGCTTGCATGCATTGCAATATTTGTAGAATCGAATTCTGCTCCAACCAATGCTGGYTGCATATAWRTATGTATGTGTGTATGCACCGTATGCTGCTTKCGCCCATCTTCCGGTGTGCATGTGTCTGGTTGTGTGCGTGCGCTGAACAAATAATTTCACGAATCTAAGATGTGAGGTGAATTGCAGCTGCAGCAGGCATTAAAAATGCGCTCGTGTTGTCTCGGCAAGTGCCAATAAACAGGAGATAGTTTTAATGGATTTCTGTACAGCAGGCAACACTCATACGCCGTGTGTGCCGGTGTAGGGGAATTAAATTTTATAAAATTTTACGTGAGCCAATATGAGAGATAAAGCGCTGGAGCAATTGTAATGTCGCTTTGGAGGTTTTTCATATTGCCATTTAGTTATAATGGATTTTAGTGCGTGCGTATTTTAACTTTCATGAACAATTAGATGTGTGAGTTGGAAAGGTAGGTCAACTCTCGCAGATTTCGCCAAATAAGCCCAGAGTCCAAAAGTCTATCTTTTCTTGGTCTTGCATACTGACATTAGCGATTTCGTATACAAAATGTTGCAGGAGGATAAGCTTTAGATCATTTCATATGAGTTCCTCTAAAGGGTGCTTTTGGCATGTGATTTTCACGATGAAAAGACAAATATAATACAAGGCTAAGATCAAAAATTKTATTTTATTTTAAAGACAAGATTTTGCTATTAAATTTTAAAAAAGATTTCGGGCAAGTAATAACCGTGGCTGGCTCGAATAAATTTCAGCTGAAAGTCCCAATTTTAGAACCCTTCTTTTAGCGATTGGAACCGTATGCCAAAAATAACGAAAAAATTGCTCTTCTAAGATGTCAATCATCTCGGGCTTAACTGGCCGCCAAGCGACCTCATCTAACCCAAAAAAAAAAAATAGTCTAGCGGGGTTAAATCTCACGATCTTGGCGCTCACGCCGCAGTCTCACAACGCGAGATAATGCAGCTACCCAAAGGTGTCTTAAATATATTGATTGTTTCTTAGCTGTATATAGCGCCATCTTGGTAGAACCAAAGGTCGTCCACATAAATATTCTCCGTTTTAGGCACGTCAGAGTCATTAATCATGGCTGCAAAGCGTTCCCCATTCACTCTCAACATTACGACTGGCTTAATTTCGTCTCAAACAAGGCTTCGAGTTTCTCTAAAGCGGTGGCCATATCGTTTTATAGCTCATTCACCGAAGGTGAGGAGCGCTTTCTGATCGATTAGTTTCAATTCTTGCACGAGTTGGACTYGGTAATACCTCAAGTCAAGATCCTTTCAAAAAATCTTCCATTAAGCGGACACACAGCCCTAATTGTTGCGCGCGCTGACTGTTGGACTAAGATAATTTGGATAAATAAATGAGAATTGCACCACGACCTAAGATCCCTGACGGTTGAACTCATTCCGGTCTTCTTCTTTGCTTCACAGCAGCGATAGCGTCTTTGGTGTGCACTGTACAGAGTTCTGAAGAAATACATTATGCAATAGATCTATTTTTGCTCGAGTTATCGACTCTGCTAGACGAAATCGACCTAATATCCAAACCGAACCATTAGGTTAGGTTAGACCAGATGGGTGATCTAGAGAGATCGCACTTGGACTAGTCTTTGTAAAGCCATTAAAAAGAAGAACTCCTGTGTTCAAATTTATATACTAGCGTTTAATTTCCATACCCGCCAGTTCGGTGGGACAGTCAAGAAGGAAATGTTGAGTTGTTTCCACCTCATCTTCTTCCAAACAGTTTATGCAGATGGCATCTGGAAGATACCCAGCCTTATAGCATGGACGCCAATAGGGCCAGTTAAAAGCCCCACAACTAGAGAGACGCTAGCTTGTGAACGAGGGTAAGATGGAATATCTCCTATCATCAAACAAACAATCGTCCAACTCGCGACTTGGCTGCACGTCATAATGTTGTCATAACTTCGGAGTCGTAGATAATTTTATATTAATAATTCTATCTTGGAACCTGCTTTAACACCGGCAACACCGTCTGCTTCGAAATCCAACGCAAAATAACTCTTGCCAACAGGTGCTACTTTGGACTCAGTAGGCAATTGATAACTAGAGGACTTTACGATGAACAAAGACCAAAATCTGAAAGTATTCGTACCCGCCGGGTGAAGCAGAGGAAGAGGAAGACCTTTACTCCGTTGGAAAGAACAGGTATAAAGGGACCTGGCTAGAGTTTTAATCTCAAATTGGCGTCGAAAAGTGAAAWTGAAGATCGACTGGCSCGCTGTTGTAAACGCTACTATAACCGAGTAAGATGTATACGCCAATAAAAAAAGAATAAGAGTAATTTGTATAAATTAATGGTACTTAACCTTTCTTTCTTGGAAAGTAGACAACCATTCTCAAGGTCATTGAATAAATTGTTGGGAAACAAGCTTTTCCACAGTTATGGTTGTATCTTCTCATCTTAATTTAATGATATTCCAAAGCWTTTCATGAACTTTAACGCTAATAAAATCGCAAAACTTTTGTTTCCGAACGACACGTGTATTAACGAAACACCCACAAATTCGCCTGCAAAACTTTCGACGTCACGTGGTTAGAAGTAGGATAAAATTAATGCCCGTTTATACGACTATTTGCTTGACTGAACAAGT
>NW_017535930.1:292311-293139 GCF_001853355.1 Bactrocera latifrons | reverse complement strand
CGAAAGGAAACGACGCGCCGACTGAGTGTTTGATTCTCGAGGCGAAAAATAGCAAAATGGCTTGTCAGTGYCGATGAAATCAAGAGAAAGCCCATTGARGAGCAAGTGAYACACATACACACACTCACATAAGCAGCGTCAATTACCAACGTACACACACACACACATAGAGACAGGCATACAAACATAGAAATCAATAAAATTTTCATTTTACGTCAGCCAGTTTGATGGCGCATCGCTAAGTGTTCCTCACACACACACACACACACACACACACACACACATACATGTATTTAAACAGCAAACTGATTATATTTATTGTTGCTGTTGTTCTTGTTGCTGATGACAGTGATGGTGATGACGAGTCAGATGACGCGTAGCGCAGCGACAAATGATGGCCATAGGCGCTGACAGCAGCGGGCTGCTGATAAACTAAAGCAACGCGCATATTTAAGGGCGCCCACGTGTGCGTGTGTGAGTGTKTGCGAAAATTATTGCTCTTGGCAGCAATATTAGAGAACATTTTCAAACATTCAAACGGTAGTTGTTGATGGCCACCACAACAGCTGCCAAAATGTATTGAATTTTAATGCTGTAATCTAAGGCAATTGTTGTTGTTGTAGCAAGTGCTGTTGTTAGTGTTGTTTTAGTGCTAAGTTGACAAGCAACATTAAACATTATAAACGTACATGTGACGTGGATGGAAAGGCGATATGGAAGTGGCGTTTAAAGTGGTTGGCGAGAGGCTCTAAAAAAATATGGTTTTTAAAGTTCAAAAAATTTTTTTGGAATCTACGTTTAATTTTAATTTATAAAAAAAAAATATTT
>NW_017535930.1:288328-289998 GCF_001853355.1 Bactrocera latifrons | reverse complement strand
TGTGGATAGAAGGTGAAAGTATTATTTTCAGAAAGTTGTTTACAAAAAAGTTTTCAAAATAATATTTAGCCAAATTTGTTACTACAGCTTATGACGTGTAGGCATATTTTCTAAAATATCACAAAAAAAAAAAAAAAAAAAAAAAAAAAAAAAAAAAAAAAAAAAATCTAATTTTAAAATTAATAATTTTGGCTCAAAATTTCTATTATAAGTTTATTAACATTTATTTAAAAGAACTAGATAAATATTTTGAAATTTAAAATCAATAACTTTTTATTTTAAATTCTTATTATGATTTTTATTACCTATTAAGAAAAAATTTCAAAATCAGTTATAATTCCAGTAATAATTACTAATAATTTAACCATTACTTTGAAATGTGGTTGGTTGATCTTTCATCAAATGTATCTTAACCATATTAAAATAAAATTTTTTATTAAAATTCGTAATATTATTATAAAAAAAAAATATTTCCATTTTTTAAAAACGATAACATTTTTTTCGACATTTTATTTTTCGCGAAAATTAAATATTTCCAATTCATTAGTATATAGGAATATATGAATGATGCATGCGTCTGCCCGAGTTTTCTGCTTACGTTTTCTTCAACGATTTCTTCGTCTCTTTTGAGTCGGTTTTTTAAGTGCTTAATGCATAATTTAAGTTGGCATACTCACATTTCCCACACTCTCATTAGTTGGTAATGCAATACTTATTAGAAGAGCGCGTACGAGTAAGTTCAATTCCCAAAAGGCGCATGCGTCAG
Organism: Bactrocera latifrons; assembly: GCF_001853355.1. Classification (NCBI taxonomy): domain Eukaryota; kingdom Metazoa; phylum Arthropoda; class Insecta; order Diptera; family Tephritidae; genus Bactrocera; species Bactrocera latifrons. Next base: position 289,232 of record NW_017535930.1, on the reverse strand, counting down.
ACGAAGGGTTCTTTACGTACCTTATTTGTTGTTTTTTATTTTGATTTATAACGATATGGTAGCGCGCTTGCACAATGTTCCAAACCGTGCGTGGACATGAAAGAAAATATAATTTTAATTCCTTTAAAGTGTTTCTGTTTAAAGATATTTTAATAATTCATAAATTCAGTCCGGAATATGTGTTTCCTCGACGGCAATGACTATTAAATAATTCTAGCAATAATATATTCTCCAACATGAATTTATGTTGTTTGCTAATTTATAGACTATATTGCTTTTCAAACTCTAAATGTAAGATGAAAAAGTCTTTGATAGTAATTATTGAAACAAAACAGTCCAATCCTAACTATCCTGGTCTGAGCGTAAGATCATCAGAAGCTCAATCAGATAAGCAATAGAATAAATAGTACAGAACGCGTACTAGATTGGATATGAGGTGAACCAAAATGTTATTGCGTMCACCGAGACAGAGGCTGAGTTACTTTGGTACTGAAATTTCAAACCGCAAAAGAAGAGCTGATGAAAATCTCTCCGAGTGGTGGAATATGTCAAGAATCGCCTCACTAAATAATATGAAGTTATTTACGTTTTTAACGGAAGCTAGAGATGGTTTTAAGTCCACCGTGGGACCCTATTTTGATGCTATTGTTTTCATAAAATGTTAGGAATCAAATTTGCAGGTTTTTAGTTCCCAAAAATGTTTAAAAATTGAAATAAAAAGTGTTCAAAAAAATCTATTTAAATTGATTAATTTTGAAAAGTAGAATTTTTCGAAATTTTTCAAAAATTATTTTTAGCAAAGTTTACTACTGCAGAAAATATTATTCACTTTTAGTTGACTTTTTTAATTACTATATTTACATAATTTAAAATTTTGTTGAAATTTTTGAAAACAGGAGACAAA
>NW_017535930.1:285245-287053 GCF_001853355.1 Bactrocera latifrons | reverse complement strand
ATGAAAAATATAAAGAACGCCTAAAAGTGACCTGCGCAAAATTGTTTCTATTCAGTTTTTACGTATAATACTTGTTGTCTTCAGTTTGGCAATTGGTAAAAAAAAAAAACGCAAACGACGTAGTCAAAATTTGTACCTTTGAAAATTAGTCATCATTTTGCGAATCGAAACTTTTCATATGCATATTAGTTGTTCACATTAATTTGTTGTCTTAGCTTTCATTTTACATTTTTATTTAAAAAATGTTTACATTATTGTCAAATAGTTTCGTTTTATAATAAATATCCATTTTTTAGTTTTTAGTAAASTAAATTTGTGCTCATTGGCACGTTTTCAGAAAATTACTTTGCCTACATACAGGCGCTGCGACGATTCCACTACATTAGCATTAGCACAGAGTCAAGAGTCATAGTAAAAGAGTTGTTTTTATCTAATATTTTCATACAACGTAATTATGTGTCTTCAGGCTTCATTATATAGTTATAAAATATGCGTTGCCTATCTTTAGGCGCATATGTAAATTTTAAAAAATTTCACTCGTTGCCTTCTTAGCAAAAAGTACGTTTAAAAGACTTTGCATGAGTGTATACATATTAAAAAAAATGTGTGGCCTACCTTTAGGCGCACATATGAAAATTTTCCATAATAACACTGKAGMYTTCKCAGAAAAAACGTATAACGAAAACACACTAAAAATGTATATTTGCTATGTATACATGTGCATGTTTTAAAATTTTCGGTTTATCCGCACAATTTACAATATACACCGCATATTTTTAGGCGCTCGCATGCTCAAATTGAGCAGAAAATAGTCACTCATGGACGAGCATAATTTTCTTCAACTCAATACGTTAGATTTGTGCTCAACTACCATTGAGTCACAAGACATTGCCTGCTTTTAGGCGCCAGCGCTCGCTGTACACTCTCTTTTGGTCTCACCTTAAGTCACACTCCAAGTAACTGCTCACATAAGCTACCAACATGAAAATTTATTAGTAAAGGTCATGACAATGCAWACAACGTTGACTACATACACAAACACATAATACTGCATATGTAGATATACACACACTTACGTGGCCGCAAACATGAATAGGCTTTTGTGCAGTCAATAATTTTTCAATAAACGCTTTGTAGTAAATTTCTGTGTGTACAAATCACTGTACCATTGTTGTGACAGCAAATTTGTGGCTAAAACAGCGGCAGCGCCTAATGGTAGACTACGCTAGTTTCATTTTATCGTCTTTTCTATATCTTTTGGTGCRCAAGCAGCCATAAGTTTGAGCATGAGTAGCTCGTGGGCGGCATTTACATTACATTTTATGGTAAACCTTGTAAAATACATGACAGATTTTATTTGTTGGTCCTTGAAAACTTGGCCTGCAATGAAYCACTGTGGTTGGTTGAGTTACGAGGTCATAACTTATTTTTTTATTAACTACATGAGTGCCCAAAACCACATAATTRAAATTAAATCATCACCAGATATGCTCAGAGACCAAATGATACAAAGGTTTGTTTGAAAGTCTCTATCTTCTGGTAACTACTCCGTGTGTTTTTTTTTTTAAGCAAAAAGCTTAACATTTATAAATAACAACTATTGTCTTAGAAKTTCTTTTCATAATTGAGATTCTAATTGAAAAGGCAAGGTTTCTCGGTCTCAAATCAAATAAAATTTATTTGTTTTTCGTAACAAATTATCTTAGAGAGGTTTCTAGTACTTCTTCTTGGTAGTGAGTTTTTCTTTCCGCTTTAAAAAGTGTGATTTTTGTTATGTTTTAATCGATGGATCTCATAATTTTTCGAAT
>NW_017535930.1:265089-284285 GCF_001853355.1 Bactrocera latifrons | reverse complement strand
TATAAAAAAAATTAAAAGCATTAGTTCCTTGAAATTGCAAGGTTCTCAGAGTTGGTGTTTGATTTTCGCCGTAACATGTGTGAAATGTGCAAAATATTTTTTCAAAACTCAACTAGTTTTCTAAAATTTTGTGCCTATGTAACAGGCGTTCATTTCTGTTCTTGAAACTTTCAGTTCAGTGTTTACTGTTAGCTCGTGAGACGCCCGACTGCTTACAGCAACTGTTTAAACTACTACGAACATAAACGAAATTTTCGAACAAAAATTATTTGAATTGAAATAAATAAATTAATTGTTTTAATCAAGATAAAATTTATTTATAAAATAAAAGTGCAGAAAAATATGAAAATTGCAACAAAAACAAGTTGGGATTAAATTTGCATGCTGTTTTGAGACAGCACAAAAGAAGAGAGGAATACAAAGTTTTTAAGGTAAATTGTGAATCTATAAAAATATAATGGAAAATGGTGCAAGTTTTCAGCAAACTTATTTGGTTGATTGATTTTGTTTGTCTAGGTTTGAGTTATGGAAAATAAATAATAAAGAAGACTTACTATTTGTRTAAGTAGACTTTTGGAAACTCTTCTTTCCACATTTTATTATTAAGTTCTCTTGCAATAAAGAATTAAGTTTAGTCTCAGTTGTATTAAGTCTCTTCGAATAATGTATAATAATTKAGTCCTCAYGGCTTTARAAAAAAAGTAGTCACTCTTCTAGAKTTTCTTTTCATAGTTCACATGTGTGCATTTATTTTATTCGAGAAGKGTTGGAAGCTATAAGTATCACGTCCTWCCTAACAGCTCAGAATTTTATGAAAAGTTGTGTCAACTGTGGAGCCGCAACTAAGATTATAAAATCTGTCTAAGTTGAAATTAATAGTGGTGGAACCTAGTATTCTTCTAGAGTGGTATAATCTAGTACTCTTTTTCTACCACTTTGCAGAGTTTCTTCTCATACCTCACATKTATTCTTCTATCATTCCTCTAACAATTGTACAAGGGTACTTTTCTTAGCAATGCTTCTTTATTTTACAAAAATATTTTAAAAATTTTTATCCACAAAAGTGAAGAAAATGTGAAGAAAAAGTGAAGGACGGTAAAAAGAAAAAGATTATTCTGGTTTCAAAAAAATAAAAATTCGTTCATATTGACAACTCCTTTGGCTTTTGACAGTTTACAAAACAATGAAATTCCATCTGATATTTGAAAGATTGATTCACTTCGAAGATCCGTAKTTTGTTTTAAAGAATAAACACAGACATTTTAATTTTAATGGCAAGTTTTTATTATCATTCGAAAGAACATTCCTTAGCATTTATTTTTGGAAGATTATGTCTTTCAAATGTTGGCCGTCGCTACGTCTCAGATAGTCCTTCCGTTGAGTCCAATTTTCGATGACGTCTTCGAGCATTTCGACTGGCGAATGATAGGAGTGATGTTTCGCCGCAAGGCCTGAAACAAAGCGAGATTGCCTGCATAAACTTTAGAATTTACATATTGCGACAGGAAAAAGTCTAATGGTGTGATATCACACGATCTTGGTGGGCAATGGAACGGGCCAAAAGGTGAGAATATCTACTCACCGAAGTMTTCTCTCAATAAATACATTGATTGCTGTGATAAGTAAGAAGTGGCGGCGTCTTGTTGAAACCAATAGTCGCCGAGATCGCAAGCCTTAATTTCAGCCATCAAACCATCAGCCATTGACGGTTACGTTCTCACCGCCATCATTTTTTAAGAAATATGGAGCGATGATTCTATCGGCTTACAAACTACACCAAATCGTTGTTTTTCTGGATGAAATGGCAGCTCTTTAAACGTTTAAATTTGCTTTTTGTCCTAAATGCGACAATTTCGCTACTTTACATACAGAATTGAGCCAGAAATGGGCCTCATCGCTGATAAAAAATACCTCTACATGGATCAAGCGTTGCAAAAAAAGGTATGGAGTGCTGATAATACATATATCAAAACAGTTCGGACCAAAAACTTACAAAGAAACCCAAACAGATTTTTAATCTGGTTTTAGACGTTTTGTGCTTCAGTAAAATTTTTATCGTCATTCGCTCATTCTGGTAAAGTATATGTATATGAAAATTGTGGGAGATGTTCTAAACCCCCAACAATTCAATCCGCAAAAAAAAATGCCTAATATAAGAGCATCCCTAAAATTGAGACCCTTAAATTCAAAAATTAAAAGAGTTCGAAACGAAGGAGCTATGGTCGTATGGAAGAAATTCATACTAACACACCTGCTGTTGTGGATATATGTATAATATATATGTGGATATTATTTAGTACAATGAAATAAGAGTAGATACGAAAATTTTGGCAAGTGACGAATCGAACATACAATTTTTTTTTGACATGAGAGCTAAGCAAAACTTACAACAAAAAAAAAAAAAACAAACAAAAAAACAGAGGCTCAGTAAATAGACCGAGATATATATTTTTCATCTTTATACCCTCATAGAGTATATTGCGTTTATCATGAAATTTTCAACTCCCAGAAAGAAACTCCAGAGACCTTATAAAATACATAAATTATCAGCATGACGAGCTCTGTCTATTTATTCATTTTCACCTACCTGTTTATACGCATTGTAGTGCCCAATTTTTGRATATATCGAACTGAAAGTTGGCACACATTCTTCTCTCCCTAAGAAGCTGCTAACTTGTCAAAACCGCCGATATCGGATGATTATAACGTATAGCTATCATACAAACTGACAATCGGAATTAAGTGCTGGTATGGAGAACTTTTTTATCTGACAAGATATCTTTGCCAAACTTAGTAAGGTTTTTTTTATTTTAGTCAATGCTGCAAACTCCAAAGAAATTGCGCAAATCGGATCACTATAGCATATAGCTGTCATACAAGCACTCATCCGTCAAAATTAAGTTCTTTAAAGAACTCATATTCTTTTTTATGCACTTTTTTTTTTTTTTTAATATTTAGCAATTTTTGCTCGCACAAAAAAACTTATTGCTTATTGCTCGTACATATCAGCAATAAGCAAAGTAGTACATTCGTGGCTGAGGGTGTGCGCCTTGAAGGGATTCCCTTCAATTCGCTGCCATGAGTCATATGAAATCTTAACACACACAAACATGCACAAACCTACACATACAACACTGCGCATACCTTTAGTGTTTATATATGATAGTTTTAGTTTGCTTTACGCTTTGACAGTAGTTTTATCGCTCTTCATCGACTGCTGGTGGTTGTTAGCGCCGAAAACTAAAGCTTTTGTTGTATATTCCCATTGACATTATACAAAAATGAGTATGGCGCTGGCGCTACTGCACTGGAATGAAAATATAAATGTATTTTACTATATACACTACTACAAAAGCGTAACTACAATATATATGTATGTAGGTACATATGTATTATGTAATAGCATGCTTTATATGACTTGTCTTTCCACCTTCTTTTCGCCTTTCGGCCACTTTTATAGCTATACTCTACACTATATACGATATTGTTAGTATATTCTCCGTGCGGTGTATGAAGACATAAAAGCGTGTGGCTCTTTCTTTCCACCAACAAATGTCAAAAAAAAAAACACACACACACACACATATTTGCAGTTGAGAGCACAATTTCGCTTTGTGTTTGTGTTGTAACTTTTGTTCAGAAAACGCTTTCTAATCAGTGAAAGAATGCTCTATTGTTCTTTCGCCAATTGTGTTGAAGTTGCCATCTCAAATATTGAATAACGGCRTGTGCGTACAAAAGAAATGTCAGATAAAAGATAAAAATTCTTTTTGTACCATGTTCAGTTGACACATTTAACTAAGTGTTTGAATTTAATTTAGAAATGTTCGAAAGTGATAATAATCAACTAGGTGCATTTCCTGAAGTGCAGCGTATTTGAATTGAACTTGATTTAAAAAGTTAAAAAGTATGCTATTCAGAGAACAAACATCGGACATATTCGAAACAGTTCTGTTTTTCGACTGTTTTTTTTTTTCGAAGGAAACAAATATTTGAAGTTTTCAAGAAGGAGGAACTTAGATAACACAATTTGAATACAATTTGCAAAGAATAAGAAAAATAATAACAATGTATAAAAATATCGAACAAAGAATTTGTCTCAAATTTTATTCTTTTATTTTATTTTTTTATTTTTTATTTTATATTAATAAACATTTTATTAAAAATACAAGCGAAGAAGTGGTACAAAGAATTCAAAGGGCTAGAGATCGTTGAAGCCATACATCGCTCTGGACGACCTTCAGCCTCTTAAACTGATGAAAATRTTATAAAAGAAAAAGATATAGTGCTTGAAAATCATCAGTGTTAGAGAGACGGCAAGAGAGCTCAACATCGCTCGCTAATCTATTTGAATGATTTAGATGAATATTTTGGTTATGAATCTTGCTCGACTCGTATGGTATCTTGCTCGACTCGTCCCGATGAAGCTGACCCGTTTTCAAAGCCTTAAAAGGTCTCTTTGGCCATGCTTGATTGAATATTCCGATCCCATATTTCTGAAGAGCATTATAACTATCGATGAGAAATGGATTTATGAGTTTCGGATTAATCGAAATACTGAATAAAGTCACATACAGCTTACTTACTTCGTACAGAGCAAACTTTCGCCATTATATACCCACTAGAGGTACCTCATTGATGAAGTTCCGGGTATGTCTTCTTTTTGAAAACTATTATTGTCGATAGTGAATTTTTTCGATATCGAAACATTATTATTTCGGCCACACATTACCAGTCTACTAGTTACCAGTTTTCACAACTGTGCAGCTCGCATTTTTAAGAATATCACTTTACCTTGCAAGTGACGGTCTCTCAAAATTAAAAAAAAACAAAAAAAAATTATAACGGATGAAAAAATTATTTCTTTCTTAATGTAGATACCACTTCATAAATACTTATACATGAAACTAATGTAATAAAGACCATAATATTGATAAAAACCTCTTTTTTCCAAGAGTTTTTTATTTCATACAGGAAAAGTAAGAAACAATTAACTTTTTTACCACTCTGAAATAGAAACGCCATTAGCGAAGTCAAAGTTAGTCAAAAGTCGTCCTAACATTGCATTGCGATTGAAAGCTCATGAAAGCTCATGAAAGCTCACGAAAGCTCATGAAAGCTCATAAAAGCTCACGAAAGCTGTTGAATCTGTATCCACCGATTTATAATCCTGTTTTTTGTTTTTTTTTACAAAATCCTTATACTTCTACTTCATTTATCGTGTCATACTTCATAGTGCGCCTGTTTGAACTTAATTTAAAAATGTCTATTGCCACCAAGCTAAGGTCAAGTGGTTGACCAAGCACTTGGAGCCTTTCACAAATTTGAGCTGTCTCAGCTAATGTTAGTTTCGGCTTTGCCTCCCGGTTCGTCATTGTGTCGAGTCGTCGTGTTTCAACTTAGCGCTGTAAAGCATATACAATGGAAGAGAAAATGCTTGGTTGTGTTTATCCCACCCTCCACCATAGAACTTTAATAAATAGCGTACGTCAAGATGTAGCCTTATCGCATGCGTGCCTATTGGACAGAGTTTAGTAAGAGTTTCCACCGTTGCGGATGAAGAAGATACACTTTGCCAAGGATAAGTAGTTCCATAGTGGTYCTTCGTTCTACTCTAGGCCAAAAGGGTTTCGTAGACGCAAGGCATCTGATCATCGAACATGGCCTGTTAAGTTTACGTGAAGTCCAATGGTCTGATGTTAGAACGCAAGGTGCAATGGACTACAACTCGTTTCCATTCTGATGTGAGTTTGGCAAGGGTGCCCCCTCTTCCTAGTTCATCGGCTAAGCAGTTCCAGGCGAATATGCCATGACCAGGTACCCAAAAGAGTCTGATGTTGAAGTAGCTTATTGCAATTTTAAGTGAGGACAGACACTCGCAAGTGTTCGAGTATATAAATTTTTGTGAAAGACTTATGAAGTCCGTAGAAAATGGAAAGACTATATAAATATATCCATATTCCGCCGCCACTTAGTGAAATATTTAATATTTTCTGTAGATTTTACAGAAGGTATTAAATCAAGTTCGATTATAGGTTATGTAAAAAAATGTTGTTGTCAAGCTCTTTAGTAAATATGGCCTACAACCGAAGAGTCATCATTTATAGTAAATTCAAATATTATGGATGGATATGGCTGTAAATCTCTGAGTTGATGATATTCGAGACCACTCGCTATTAAAACTAAACAAATTTTTATGAATCTGGTAAAAGGGACTAACAAATTTGGAAACGTATTTAAAAAGTTAACAAATTGGAAGCATACAGGTAGAAAGAGTCGTACTGAAGATTTCATAAAAAAAAAAATTATATATATATTTTATATTATAGGCGCAACTGAAGAAATAATGTTATATTGCATACTTATAGGCGCCCTTGATTAAAAAAAATAATTCATACTTTTAGGCGAAATAAAATAAAAAATAAAATATTATATTGCCTACCTTTAGGCGCTTTTGAGTRAAAAATTAATATATTGCAGAATTATGGGTTTTATTGCATTGAAACATTATATTGCACACTTATAAGCATTATTCTACTAAATATCTCAGCTATAAAAAAATCTTTTTTTTGCTGAAGTAACGTGTTAAAAGTACCTTTCTTGAGTCATTGAACTCCAACCACTAGATTTGATTTATTTTTAGATTTTTACAATTTCTACAACAACATACTGTGTCGCTTAAAAATAGCAATCCATTTACAAAACAATTTCGTTATTCTATAAACCCTCATCTAGTCACTATAAACTTTTCACTTAACCACATTTACTACAAAATATAAAAYGGAAATTTAATTATAAATAAGCTCAAGAGCAAAAACCTCACATAAAGCGAAAGAAAAAGAAGAAGCAGCAGAAGAGAAAAGACTAAAGAAAATTGTCGCATTTATTGCCAATTTACATGAGTCATCCGTCAGCGAAGAAGGCAGAAAGCAGTCAAGAGCAGAMGTTAAGCCAACCGGCGAAAAGTGGAGCCGTTTGAAAACGGCGGACGCCATAGGACGACAGCCAAMARCGAACAATAACAACAAACATTAAATAATATTTGTTTCAAATTTATGGCAGTCGCTGTGGTTGCCGCCATATAACGGGAAATGAGGAAGTTAAAAGTCAGCATGCATGTGTGCGTTATGCCCTTTAAATGCGTGCGCGTGTGTGTGTGTGTGAGTTCACGGTTGGCGGCAGTCGCATGTGGCGCTGTCGAGTCTCTGGGCCATAAAGTACTGTCCCGCCTCATRTGGCCATAAAAGAAATGCGAAAAAGCGGAATAATAACTGTAAAACTTGGCTACCGCGTTAACTCTGAAAAGAGCATGAATAACGGYAAGCCGCTGGTATGAGCTAACCAATGCTGGCCGTAAAATGGCAGAGTGAAATAGTTAGCATAATAGAACTCGTGCAAATAGGAAAGCAAGTCTCGTAACTTTTGCTCTTTTGTTTCTTCTACTTTTGSATGTCACAAAATGAGTCATCCTCGGTATTGGGGGTTGCAAACATTTGTTTATTTTACACTGCTTTTGCTGAATCCATCCCTACCAGTGGGCTGGAAAACTACATTTATATATTTCAGCTTTTTGTTGTGGTTGTTGTWGGTAATAAGCTTAATTATCTTAGCTTTAGTAACAATAATTCTTGAAAAGATCTGTATATTAAGYGATATTTAAGTCTAGATGCTTTTTGGCTACAGAAGATACTTGGTCTAAGGCCGGAAGTCACGACTCCCAAGTGAATGGCGCTGAGAGAACTTTCCTCTCTTGCGTGAACTTCTACACATGGCTCTTTCCTCCATTCTCGAGGCAGATATGGTTGCTTTATATTGCTGTAGAGGCGATGTAACATGAGGTGGGGACTCTCACCCGAGGCGGTATTTTCGCTTTACGAAACTGGAGTCAAGCTAATAATGTTCTATGGTATATTCGTCGGATGGCTGAGGTCGCTCGAAAAAGTTACATTTTCTAAAAAGATTGAACGTGTACATAGAGTGGCACTCATAGGCTACAGCACTTAATGGCAGTTTACATATAGCACCTKTGGACTTTCCCGGCAGGTGCATTGCTATAAAGTGCGCTCTAAGGCTCAAGAAAGTTGCTGATAGAAAAGGGTCTGTACAAAGATACGCCGAAATTCTTTCGCCTTTCAACTGCATACCGCAAAACTTGGTTTACTGGGTTGCGGGAGCTACTCGTGGCGACTTTTTCTCCGCTCACATGCAAGGAGATGTGGTTGGAAAGAAGTCGCTGTAGAAGATGCGCAGTGAGCTTTTTAACGCATCGGTCGACGCTGGAAGGTAAGGTTGAGCGTGAATGTTTCTATAAGCAGCCCTGCGGTCAAYCTTAGCTTTAGGCTACCAGACTACTCTAGTATTTTCTGCTATTAAGACGTCGATAGGTTAAAGCCTGTTAAGCAGACTCTGACCTCACTAGATATAGGAGCAAGCTACTTCATCATCAACTACCCGTTTGTGTACCTGATCAGAAGAATAGAAGAAGCGCTGACAAATGCTGAGCGGACGAGGTAACCAGAGGAGGCACCCTAGTCTCGCCTTGTGTTCTAGCACTAGATGAATGCACCTCGCCTTCGCTTAGCAGCCGCTGTTCAACGAGTCACCCCTGCGGGTACGACTGCAAGTTCCTTTTGGGCTGGAGTAGAACGCCTGAGATCTTCTGAATTACTTGCTTTTAGCAAATTTAAACCTGTCGCAGTCGGAGGAATTATTACTGGAGATTGAAAATTAGGCAGTCATAGTTTTGGGCTGAAACTCTAGTCGGAATCTAGTTACCAAAATTGTGTGGATGAGTGTAAAGGGGTAAAGGTTAAAGCACTTCCTATGTCATTGTTCAGACATTACAAAACTGAAGATGAAACATTTCGGCARTCTTACTTTCGAATCATAAAATCGATAAAGTCGAAACYGAAGTTGAGATGTTCACTAACTTATTTGTGATGTTTCAAAGCGCTTGTCGATTTGTAGGGATYTGATGACTTATTATATAGTACTTTTAGGTGACACAACGTACCAGCGTTCAAAGGATTCAAAGTGAGATAGCTGTTAGAATCGATCTTTTAACCTAAACTCACCTAACTAATGTCTCGTTCTGAACGTTCTTTGACCATTTCAAGTGATGAAAATATTAAAAAATTGAATGTTGTGATTCTTGCGCTCGACATCTTTCGCGAGTCCGTTGAAATGATTTTGGTGGACATTTTGGGTATGAAACGCGTTCTTGCTCGACTCGTCCCGATAGGGGTGAATTTTTTTCAAATCGAGCCACAATTTAAAGCCAAAAGCGTAATGAAAACCATCGAACAAACATTGCATTCATCCGTTTTGGCGCCGTGTGATCTGTGATCTTTTCTTGTCCCCCAAACTGAAGTTGYCGCTCCGTGGAATCCGTTTTCAGTCCATCGATGCCATAAAACAAAAACTGCTGAAGGATCTGAAGTTTCTCGAAAAATCGTTAGCATAAGAGTATTTCAGCTGGTGCGGTTTACTTTGAAAGCAATCAAATAAATATTGATGAATAATTAAATATTTTGCATTTTTACTATAAAAATTCGTCTGTATGTTTACTGGAAATTCTCAAAAGCTTGCATATTTCTTGCTACCTWTTCCAAATCACTTTGTATGAGTTTAAGCAATCGTTTTCATAATTTCAWAATTTTTTAATATATATTTTTTATAAGTGTGAATTTCACTTTAATTAAAAAGCTGTAAAAGCTAACAACCTGCAGAAAATTGCACCTTTTTTACATTAAAATATTTCTTTTCCTACTTTTCACACATATTATTAACCCTAACACCGCAGCAGCGCCACCTGCAAACTTCAAATTTATGACCTCACTCAAAGCATTTTAAATTATGAAGAACGCGCTGGCGCCGCATTCAGCGAAACACCGCAGGAGTTGGCGACCACGTCACACCATCAATTTAATTAAAACATACCTATGAAATTTGCTGAAATTAAATTTACGGTTGCTTACAACAAGAATGGAGCGCAGAAAAGCAACCCCAACAAAAAGACGGCAGCGAACAAAAGACGGCACAACAACAATATGGCAGCTGCAAGCGAGTCAACAACTTGCGCGCGGCTTTCGTTTCGTTCCTTTGTTGTTGGTATTGTTGCTTTTTTTTGTTAGTATTGTTGTTGTATATGCGTTATTTTCCCGYTACGCCGCTTTGTTGTTGAAAATTACAAATAATGAAATTTAAATGTAAATAATAAGTGGCTGCGACAACGCGCACTCAAAGCGGGCGGCACAAGTGTGTGTGTGTGTGTGTATGTATCATTTTTTTTATATGTGTGTGTATTTTTCTTATGTATATATTCATAAATGCGTTTGTATATGCAAATACATGCATTTACTGTTGCTATTACGCGCSYTCGYTTCCATTGTGTTGCTCATACGCCATGGCGACCCAACTTTGAGGCATTCGAGCAGAGCGCAGCTGGCGTAAAGTGCACACACACACGACAATAACARGCAAAAGTGTAGGCACAAAAGTTCCTTTGGCAATTTGCGTGCGGATTTACGTAAGCGCTAATGCGCCAGTGTTGCCACAGGTGCACAAAAATATACAAAAATATGTGCTTGTTCCTATTTTGCGTTTGTATGTGTGTATTGTGTGGGTTGGCATTCATTAACGTAAAACTTGGCTACTTTGTGGCAACTTTTCTGTGCTTTTCCTTTTTACGCATACAAGCAAAGCTGGCATATACATATATACACAATATGTATGTTCTCACATATATGTATTACCTTCTGTTATTCCTGTGTGTGTGCTCTAATGTGCAGGTACTCAACGTAATAAACAAATTAATGTGGTAATTATGCGCGAGTTGTTACAAATTTCTTTTCCGCAACTTTTCAGCGCTCTCCCGGCCACTCTCACCCTCGCAGCTGTGCAAATATGCCATTACACACAAGTCTATAGCAGCTTTGCAGCATAAAGTGACAAAAAAAAAAAAAAAAAAAAAAAAAAAAATGTGGCGCGTGTGCTCACTTCAACTAGAGTCAGTAAAGTAGCAAATTTTATTTATGCTAAGCGTTTGCTCCTTCAAGCTATGAATTGTGTGTATATGTGTGCGTTTTCACATTTTTTCGAAGCGGAATTAATTGACAGCCTGATGTGCCGAATGGCGCTACTTATTAATATGCTTATGTTGGAGGTACCTGAAGACATATATGCGAAGATGAATGCCGTGCATACCTTTCATTCTAAACTGTTAAAGGTTAGATCAAGTTTTAAGTCCACTTAGAGCAAATTTTTCTATGACAATTTTTGTATGAAGAACATTATATAAGGTTCAGTAAAAGAAAAGTATTTACTTTTACATTTAATTGAAGATCTTAGTTAGATTAGAGTTAAGGTTAAATGCTCATTATCAACAGGAAACACACTTGGACAGCTTATAGCCGGTCGGTTGTGGCACTCATAACTCTTATAAATCTATAACTTTTCAAAAATCGGCGAAAAGCTTTGAGTCGATTACAAATATGTTGACGCAATTAATGTCGGCTTCAGCTAYGTCTCCCGGTTGGACTATGGAGAAGAAAWTGCCTGGKAGTTGCTACCTCACTCGCTTCCATACAACTTTGACAGTTTGTGTCCGATTGGATTTTTAGCCTTATAGCATAAATTCATATAAGATAATGTCCAGTAAGAACTGCTGAAAATGCGGCAAGCTCCATTTTCCTTCGAGCACGTAGCCCAAAAGATCCCCTAATTTCAACTCTGAGCTAAAAAGATCTCGTACTCGCGTAGAGTCAAGTCGTCGACCAACGCCTGCTAAGCGGATGCGAATTCCACAGTTAAAATACTAGCGCGCAAAATGATAACTGGGATCCAACTTATTCCTATTCCGAAGTGCACGGAAACGAGTCTGAAAATGAAGTAACTCGTTGCTATATTTAGTGAAACTAGAACCTCCTTGACTACTGCTACTTTAATAGCAGCTACTCATGCCTGGAAGAGACTAAAGCAGTCCGAATACCTACTGCAGACTCTTCATGCGACATTATTTTCTAGTTTCGATCTTTCGATCGATTTCGATTTTCTAGTTTAGAGCTAAGCTTGTCCTTAAAGAAGGCTCTTCTTTCGAAATTTTCTCCTAGTTTCGACCCTTTCACGAAAAAGCTCATGGCGCCATATAGCTACTTCTCTTATATATCATGGACCGAGAACCTAAAACCAAATTGAAGAGGTCGTCAAGGATGACTCTTCATTCGGCATTCTTTCCAAACCTCAACCCATTCATGAAAAAGCTCACAGCGTTTCTTTTTCAGCGTCTTCTCCTCATTCATATATCATGCACATAGTGGCTCTCTTTCAGTGACTTCCCCTCATTCATATATCATGGACCAATAAATTAAAGCTAAGCTTGACTTGGAGAGGTCCGTATAGAAGAGACTTCATTTGAAATTCTCTCTTAGCTTCGACCCACCCATGAATAAGCTCACAGCGCCTCATCTTCAGCGATTGCTCACCATTCATAAATCCCTCGTAAMCTCTACGACGGAGTGGTTCAAGTTTTCGGGGATGTATTAAATATAGTTAGAATAATCCGATTTTGATTAAATATGCAACGTTTTATTCGAAAACTGTTTGCTAATTTGAGACAGAAACAAGTAATATTCACTTGGCGGCCAATTCGGACTTTAAAGTGGATGCATAGGACCCTCTTAACTAAGCTTCTGTCGGTTCACTTTCGATATGTGTCAATTGGCGTTGTCACAACATAATAGTTTTTTTATTGAACAATGCTCATCGYTTCTAGACGATTGCTTCCTTTACAYGATCTAATTGTTRACAGTACTGATCTGAARGTTTGGCCGTAGGAGACCAACTTTTCTAACCATCAATTCTGGCTTGACCATCGTTGGYAGCGGCTCACTGCGATTCGCCCACGCCCGCCTTAGCTTGTCGTACATGACGCATCACTACTGATCATCCGTTTTAAAAGTGGGTCGATTTGGTTGCGGTTCAGAAGCGATTCGGAGATAAAAGTTCGGTCCCTTTACTTCCCTTTAACTTTTAAGAATATTCGCATTGTTTCCAATTTCTCAAAACAACATTTAATCTATATATTATCTAATTGAAAATTATTATTTMTTTATTTACTTGCAGCTTCTAGTGCGTTATTAAGGCCTGTGGGCCTCTCTCACCGCCAAAATGTCGTCCGTTAAGGTGGCGGTTCGAGTGCGACCCTTCAATTCGCGTGAAATCGGTCGAGAATCAAAATGTATAATTCAAATGAGCGGTGCAACCACCGGTAAGTACAACAACACATATTTATATCGTTTAGTCCGAAATTATATCGGCGCCACAATATGTTTCGAAAGCTATTGCTTTAAGTAGGCTTAAATTTCAGGAAGAAAATAAAATCACAGTTTATCTTAATAACTGTTTTATWTATGATTTCCCTCCTTGCAGCTATCACAAATCCCAAAGTACCATTAAACAGCAGCGAAGCCATCAAAAGCTTCAATTTCGATTATTCCTATTGGTCACACGATGTAAGTACTTTTACAGGATATTGAAAAGAATACTTTCAAAGCATTCTTTGAACAAACTTTCTTACACATAATSAATTTAGCACTTGTACTTGATAACTAATTAAATGAAAACACTTTTTAATGGCATTTTTTTTCCATTCCTCCCCTTCTTTTAATAAACTTTTGCGACAGCCACGGGATGCCGAATTCTCCACCCAAGAGATGGTCTACAAGGACATCGGCGAGGAGATGTTGCAACACTCCTTCGACGGCTATAATGTATGCATATTCGCCTACGGTCAAACCGGTGCCGGCAAATCATACACAATGATGGGCAAGCAGGAGGAGCATCAAGAAGGCATTATACCGATGATTTGTAAGGATCTCTTCAATCGTATACATGACACGGAAACAAACGAACTCAAGTATTCGGTAAGTTGAGGAGGACGCCTGCATAGCCTTAAGGAGCAAACAAATGTAGTGAAGCGAAAAGTAATAAAGTATAGTGAGGTGAAATGTTGATGTGAAGTGAAGTGAGGCGAAGTTAAGTGAAGCGAATGTGGAAGAAAAATCGCAAATAAATAGTGAGGCAGCAAATGTGGCACGGAGCGTAGTGGGTGGTTGTGCAATTGTAGCTGATGTGTTGTCTATCTGATGTGTTATCTCTTTGGAATGTAAGTGCTGACAGTTGTGTCAGCGGAGATAAGTGTGTGCTTGGGTGTGTGTATAGTTGCTTGTGTGAAAAGGGATTTATGCGCATAGTTTATGCATACAAAGACGACACTACAAAGCGAATTTACAATATTGCGAATGCTTGCAACACTCATTGTAAACAYGTTGTTGTTGTTGTTGTTGGCGCKCATGTTGTCGCYTGRCATACWSATGAATACGCCCTCATTTATTACATTTTTTTCACTATTATTCTATGCTGCTATTTTGCCTTACTTACTATTTATCTTGATTTCTTTGTKTGCACGCCTGCAGGTTGAGGTTTCATATATGGAAATCTATTGCGAACGTGTACGCGATTTATTAAATCCGAAGAACAAAGGCAACTTGCGCGTACGTGAGCATCCATTGCTCGGTCCATATGTGGAGGATTTATCCAAGTTGGCCGTCACCGACTATCAGGACATACACGATCTCATCGATGAGGGCAACAAAGCRCGGTAAGCGAATGTTTGATAATTATATAAATTAGATTTACTATTTTTATATATTAAATTAATTTGATTTTCTTGCTTTTATGAAAAGACAATTACTAAAACACACGGGAAAAAATGTCATAAAGAATAATAAAAATAATTAAATAAATAGGAATGTTACTAAACTGTTTGAGCCATTGCTAGTTTTAAAGTTGTTAATGGGAAATCAAAGCTTTTGAGTTAAATATTGTRTATAAATTAGCTGTTTCTTATTYAAAAATAYGTCATTTTGTATGGCAGCTATATGCTATACTGACCCGATCTATATAATTTCTTTGGAGATCATACCCTTACCTTTGGCACATAATCCTTACCAAATTTGGTAAAGCTAGCTCTTCAAATAAGAAAGTTTTCCAAACAAAAATTTTATTTTGAGCGTTCAGTTTTTATCCCAGCTATATGCTATAGTGATCCGATCTAAGCCACTTCTTCGGAGTATATACAAGCACTAAAGCACTGAGTAATAAGAAGCACTAAATTTCACAAAGATTTTTCATGAAATAAAAAAGTATTCCATAAAAAGACGGGATTTCGACCAATCGCTTTGTATGACAGCTATATGTTATAGTAATCCGATCTGAGTAAATTCCTCGGAGATTGTATCGCTACCTTGAGCAAAAATCTCTACCAAATTTCAGTCAAATATCTCGTCAAATAAATAAGTTTTCCGTATGAAGACTGAATTTCAATCAATCGGTTTGTATGGCAGCTACATGCTATAGTGGTTCTATCTGAAAAGTTTATTCAGAGCTTATACTGTTATCTTGAGTAAATAATCTGTACCAAATTTCAGTCAAATATCTCGTCAAATAAAAGGKTTTCTTTACAAAGATTGGATTTCGATCAATCGGTTTGTATGACAAATGTCGTACTACTATAATAAGCCGATCTCAACAATATCTTCGGAGATTGTACCGTAGGCTTGAGTAATAATATATACCAACTTTTGAAAAGATACCTCGTCAAATAAAAAAGTTTTCCATATAAGAACAATACCTTGATCGGTCAGTTCRTATGGCAGCTATATTTTATAGTGACCCGATGTGAACAATTTTTTCGGAGATAATACCGTTACCTTGTGCAATAATTCCTACAAAATTTCGTAAAAATATATCATCAAACAAGAAAGTTTCCCATACAGAAACTGGTTTCGATAGTTCAGGGTACAAAGAAATTAGAACTCTGACAACTTTTAGTAAGAAATGTTATAACTGCAATTAAGGGGTCTTATTTGTATTGTCCCACATATGTTATTTAATAATTTTCCCTATAAAACAATATAAATTATTAAATTAAATAATTCTTTTAAATATTCTCCCTTCTCGCCAACAGCACCGTGGCCGCTACCAACATGAATGAGACCAGTTCTCGTTCACATGCTGTTTTCACCATATTCTTTACCCAACGTCGTCATGACAAYATGACCGATCTGACCACCGAGAAGGTTTCGAAAATTAGCTTAGTCGATTTGGCTGGCTCCGAACGCGCKGACTCGACTGGCGCCAAAGGCACACGTCTMAAGGAGGGCGCCAACATCAATAAATCTTTGACAACACTTGGCAAAGTTATATCGGCCTTGGCCGAAATTGTAAGTAATAATTTCGAATTAAAACAGATTTTTATTGCATTTTGTATTTGAAAAGCAGCAATTTTTGAAGCTTTTACTATTCACATGCCTCTTTTGCTCTTGTTTATCTCTCATTCATCCAATGCTGAACAATTTTGCACAAAAAAAAAACAAATTGAATAAACAATATTGGAAATTCGTACACTGAAAAAAATTGTGAATATTCAAAATTTTTTAACGATTTCAAAATAAAAAACAGTCTGTAAGTATTAAACTTTAACTAAAGCGAAATAATGCGTGTTGCAGTGAAAAAAATTGCAGTGTGCTTTGAAGTTGTATTGGTTGAAATTTATATATGTTTAAATGTTTACATAATATTTTAACTTTTAAACAATTGTTATAATATTTGTAAAATTTTAATTTATAATGCATAATAATATTTAAAAAAGTTTAAAAAATCGTAATATTATCAAAAAAATTCGTTTAACCATTTGACTCATACAATTTAACGCAGTGTATCCTTTTACAATCACCAATATTTTATTTTAACCTGCGTTATCATGCTCGATTTGTAGGCTTCTAAGAACAAGAAATCAAAGAAAGCCGATTTTATACCATACCGCGACTCCGTTTTGACCTGGCTGTTGCGCGAGAACTTGGGTGGCAACTCTAAGACCGCCATGATTGCCGCGATCTCACCAGCTGACATTAACTACGATGAAACCTTGAGCACATTGCGGTGAGTAACTTAAAGTATTGAATAGTAATTATGATAAATTATATTATTAGCTGATAAAATTTGTAATGGTTTCAAGAAGAACTAATCTCAAAACCTCTGAGTATTTTTTTTTTTTTACGAAAAGTCCACATTTCAAAGCAATTAGAGAACTGTTAAAAAATTGTCGCAAAAATTTCCAAATTATAAATTCTCTTAGTTTTGATAGATTAGTTGATATTCAGAGGAGGTTTTCAGAAAACTCTTGTGATACTGACCAATCGATTGACGTCGTATTAAAGTTGTTACCAAGAAGTCAAAAAAAACCCAAAACTATTGAAAAACTGTCGCTATACCACTGAGATTGTCAATCTGTGTTGTTATAGCGGTTTTCTAATCCCCACTTGGGTGCTAAAATTCGGTTTTGTTGTCATTGAAGTGATCTAATGATCCACAGAAATAAAGTTGACGTTTCCCGATCGAGATAATTACGCGCAGATGGTCTGAAAGGGTTAGCATAGGACGTCGRGTTATGCTATTTATCAGATCACCACTAGCGCTGGCAATATCCGGCTAGTACCTATAATTATGGTGAGAGCTTCGTCATTTATTGTGCAGAATGTCGAATCGCCATTCTGTTCCGCCAGTTCCTGATCACTAACCCTGTCCTAGGAGTCAGAGCCCATAGTAATCGCATTTAGACTGTAGAGGTCCTTTATTGGCTACTTGACTAGGATAGCGTGSAATTGCCAAGAGGCTGGTGTCGCAGTTATGGAGCCACATTAATTGTGATCTACTCCCAATGAGTCTAAAGGCTTGAGCAGGTCTTAARATGGCTATATCCACGAAGTGTAGTTTGAGTGGAGCTTTTTAGCGCAAAAAAATTCATCTGATTCCATTTTAGACTCAATGCCAACACGGAYCAGGAGAATACGGAGCAACACTGCTGCTAGAAGTTGCTGCAGTGATGACAAAKTAATTCCAAAAGTTACTGTTCGAAGCAAAGTAAGATCGCCGATTTTCTGTCTGGCTATTCTTAATTTTGTCGAGATGTAGAAAATACGAATGAAGGCCGACTACTAAATTCTGGGTATACGAGTATAAGCAATAGATGTGACTCACATCTTTGATTTTATGAAAAATGAAGTCGTTTAGAACCCTGTTACACAGAACGACCACAGAAGTTAGCATCGAAATATGTAAGCATCCACTCTACAATGGATTCCTTTTTGTAGCACTTGATGGATCAAACCAAACGAACAATCTTAATTTWTTTCAGCCTTTTTTCAAAAGCGGGKTATGAAATATCTGWGCCKTCTAAMGTYCTTATTAGTTTTTGGATATGAAAAATCAAGGTTTATGATGAGAAAGAATTTCTACATGGTGTTGTCCTCTCCTGATACCGTTTAGTTCTAAGTTTCGAGATTCAGGAAACTCTATATAGAAGCAAATTATTTGGACGAATAAGTGCGGACTTGATCCAATGAGTAAGGTCGAAGACAAGAAAATTTTGACTGAAAGCAATCCGCTTATATTGAGTGCTAATTATTATTCTAATACAAGAATTTATGTAAGTTAAGATGTCGATCCTAACAGGCATAACACTTGGAAGCTTAAAACGCTGTTCCGTTGTGTTACCGAAAACTTTTATATAGAATGAGATAATAGATCATAAGACCCTTACAAGTCGACAAATCGCTTTGAGTCCATCAACAAATTTGTTCTAATGTCAGTTTTGGCCATGTCTTCTTCGATAAGACTATCGCGATGACTTAGCCTCGGTCTGGCAAGAGCTGGATAATGCAGCGGAAAGTACCTTGAGAATTCCACCTCACGCTTTCCAGTACAACTTTGATAACTACAGCCGAGTTTTTTTAAAGTTTTTAAAATTTAGAAAAAAATTTCTTTTTTTGGTAAACTTAAGAACTTCTAAGAAACATATTTGACATTTAAATTTTGTTCTTACAAAAAAAAAAAAAATGTCTTCTTGTGTTCTTCAGTTATGCCGATCGCGCCAAACAGATCGTTTGCAAGGCCATTGTCAACGAGGACGCCAATGCCAAGCTTATACGTGAGCTTAAGGAAGARATACAGAAGCTGCGCGATCTCTTGAAGGCCGAGGGCATTGAAGTGCAAGAAGGTAGGTGTGACGTGCATATTACCGTTAGTTTTAAGATTTTTTATACTAATTATTTATTAAAAATATATATTGTATAGTT
>NW_017535930.1:243921-263751 GCF_001853355.1 Bactrocera latifrons | reverse complement strand
TAATAAAAATTAAAAAATTTAATTTAGTTTTAAATTTTTCGCACTAAAAAAATTCAAAATCGTATACCATAAAATTCATGCTAACGAAATAATTCTCAAAAAATCATTAAAATTGTGCACATAAATCATTTTCATATTCCAATTGAAATTTTATGAACTTAATTGACTTAAGGCTGATTTATAACTAAATTAAACTTTAASCAAATTAAATTCGAACAACACGAGCCTATATAGTCTATACATATTTTCATTTAGGGCCCGATGGTAAAGTGGTTTGTGAGAAGCGCGATCCGAATAGTAAGTAGAACTGCTAAACAAAAAGTATACCAACAGCAATTAGCAATTTCCTTAATCAAATTATGCCAAGGCTTTGCAATTTTATATGAAAAATAAACGAAAATATAATTACTATTCGCAAATTAAGTGCAATTATTATGCAACCGCAACCACAGCATTAATTATGCATATGTATGTGTGTACAAAAAAATACATGCTAGTCCAAATGAAATCGAAAAAAGCTAACACACGCACGCACATACACCCACACAGCCAATGGAAATTGGAAATTATTGCGCAATGCACGCTTTTAGCAACAAAAAAAAAAGTGTAATACTTAATTTACAACAACAAACACAAGCTATTTGTACATGGCCAGCTAACAAACTAACCTCAAAAACTGCTTAAATGCCAATCAATACCCAATAAATGCAGCCGCTTGTGTGCATACAAATAYGCGTGTGGATGTGTGTGTGCGTATTTGAAGAGTACAAATAATATCTAATATCATTATAAATTTGTTGTGCGATTTTCAAGCTTGCTAATGTGTAAACTACGCCGACTTATATAACCAAGCCTACTTAATACATATATTTTTTGATATAAACGTATATTAAAGTTAACCAAAGTAAACTTTTTGCAATCTACTTGTGTGTATGTGTGTAACTGTATTCGTACTCTCAACATAACAGTACTTTTGACATGCTTCTTTTGCGTTCCAGTGCTCAGAATTGAAATATTTTCGATTACTTACATACTCGAATTTAGACTTAAGTACACTGGTGGTCATAAAAATGGTGACACTATAGTATTATGTGAAAATATGAAAATACATACTAAAATATCCAAAAAAAAAAAAAAACCTGATAAAAATTAATCGTTCCGCGACTTCAACTATCTGGCGGTGGTTTGCAGCATCGGCGTCAGACTTGAGGTAATGATTCTCACCTTCGTAAATCCATTGTTGCTCTTCTCAAAATTTTTCGTCAAAACTGTCGAGGTATTCCTTTGTTAGTAGTAGCAGGATCTGTATTGTGTCCGTTTTGATCTCTACGCCAGATTCTGCTGTGGAGTCCTCGAATGTTCCTTCAGCGCCATGGTTGTTGGTGCAGTTAACATCCACTTCCATTGGGCTCTGGCTCTTTTCCTTTGGGATCTAACACTTCCAGAATACCAATGAAAATGCGGTTCCGGGCTACATCCGCAAATGATTTAGAGGGCGTTATTCTTTGGCCTTATGGCTGACAGCTTATACTTTTTAGCTGACCTCTGTCGGTTGGCTGCTATTGCTGGCGGTTGAAGCCTACAATTTGGTAGAATCGCGTTCGCGCAACCAAAACAATTCTAGAGCTCAGTTGTAAGCTCCTGATTGGTTGGCGATTGCACTTGTAAACTTCTAAGCTGGTCGATTGCACGACGCTTCTCCGCATACCTGGCTTTCGCTAGCTTTCTGACCTTAAAAATAGACTATTCTTTGGCTGATGAACCACTGGCAGCTCCACATTTGTCATCTCTTTGTAGCCTTACTTTGGCTAGCAGTTTTGTTGTCGGCTGCCGCAGCTRTTGTTGCCTTCCTGGARCGAAGCTTAGSTCTAGCTACAGGGTTAGTGCCAGCCTTTACACCGAGACCAAGCTTAACTTTTGTCTATGAGCCGGCTACTTTCGCGCTCGTTGCGAATGCTGCTATTTTGTGGGACAACTAGTTTCCTTCGGTTTTTTCTCGGGAGATACGGACTACTTTAATTCTTAATTATTTCTTTATTATTATTACACTGGTTCACTTGCGCTTAGCCTCCGCTACCTAATTACGCTCTCATATTACGAAGGACGCTAGTTATGCGTAAGCTCCGTTCGCGAGTGGACTGTATGAAAGCCGAGAACCGGGTTGATCGCCGGCACGAACAGCAGACACCTTTATTCAGCACCTTTTTTTATACATGTAACCATAGTAAGACTTCTTGTTTGCATGTTATGCTGTTGAGGACCAACGAACAACCAACTGAGAAGTCAGACCTTGGCTAGATACCTCCCCACTGCACTTTCCTTTCCGTCCCCGCCATTTTCGTCATACTGTGACATCTATTTCCAGTCACCACCCGCGATAAGTATTCAGCGTAAAATTTTTGCCGACCATTTCTTTAACTTCATAAAATAAATTTTTTCAAATATCAAATARATGGCAACCCTGCACAAAATAAAGTTCAATTGTAAATATTTTTATATGTAGATTTTCGATTAGATATTTGCGTGATTATCATTTGTCATTATTTTAGCAAATTGATTAATATTAATTTCTTTCAAGTGGCAACCCTTGACAAATTTAGCTGTAACATTTCTCAATATTCAGCTTGATACCCATTGGGTATGCAAAGATTTTAAACTTATTAAATATTTTAAATTATTTTATATTGAAATTAGTATTAAACAGGTGGCAACGTTCAAGCCTTGCTTTACAAAAGTATTAGAATTTAAAAAATTATGAAAATATAATCTTATTATTATAGATTAATAGTCCGTAGGGATATTACTTCCAAGCTCATTTTGAAATAAAAAGTTTTTTTAACAGGTGGCAACGTTCATAATTTATTTTTAGAAAAATATTGAAATTTCAAAAAAATTTATATATAATCATATTATGTTTGATATATATTTAGTAACGATCTTTTCCTCCGTGCTCATTTTTACGACCGCCAGTGTAGCCATACTACGAATATCTTATGCAATAATTGTACGTCCGATATATTTGTATGTATTGTACTCGTCTGCAGTTAGTATTTGTACAGAACAAATATACAAATAATTGTGTTTTCAACACTTTTTTCGAAATTGTTTTGCGCTTCCGCCACTTTAAAACGTAAACCGGAAATGAACACATTTTCATGATTGTCTCTTAAACTCATAGCTTATTTACCACACAAACATGCCTTACATATATACAATAAAAACACTCATACATAAAGATACGTTCACCTATGTACATAGATCCACAAATTAACAAAGAAACATACCATCTTCTCAGATAAACTTGAATTATTCTTCTTTCGCTTTGCACGCCTCTCAATACATACCTACTGCAATATTTGTAAATATATATGTACTATATGCGCTTATCAATGTCAAATAACAACCAAAACTAAACAAGAAATCTAATATCTTCTTTCATTATACAGAAGATGAAATGACCAAATCGGGCAGCGGAACAATTAAGTCGCCAACAAAGACACGCAATCGCAACGGTTCGACTACCGAAATGGCAGTGGATCAGCTGCAGGCCAGCGAGAAATTGATTGCAGGTAAGTGAAGTAAATGAGTGACGAATAAGCGATAACTAAGGCGAAAATGGTATTAAAAGCTTTGATGGTTAGAACCCACTTCCATTACATTAATTTCCTTAAGCGGCTTCTTTGCAGTACGTTCTGAGGAAACTTTAATATGTTGTAGGTAAAGTGATTTAGTTAGGTATCTCAATTAGACTCAACAATGTCTATTGTCAAGCAAGAGTATTTTAGATAAGTTTTCTGTGACAGCAAAAACAGACTCTGAACATTCTAAAAGCTTTTGTGGCATAAGAAATTAACAAAATATTAAGCATACTAAGCAGTCACTGTAAAACTTCAGGTTCGTTATCTAACGGGAGAAAGCTTCACAAAATAATTCTTGGAAAATGTATTCCATAATTTTTTCATCAYMTTCAGCTGGTTATCTGCAGCATTGGCGTCATATTTGTAGGTATAATTCTCACCACCGTGAATCCATGGTTGATCTCCCCCCACTTTTCGTCAGATATTCGTTGGATTACTTTGTTAATAGCAGCAGGATATGCATTGTGTTTCGTTTGTTTTTCACGTCAGATTCTGATTCGAAGACCTTAACAAATTACCAACCTTTCGTAGGCATATTCGGATCACAGGCTCTAATGATGCCTTGCCTTTGGCCTGACCGAGATGTCTTTCTTGTCCAACGCTACCAGTCTAGCTTCCTGTCTTTATCTTCCCTCCCTTGGCTCATTTTGATTTGGCGTTGGTACCAGCCGGCTTTCGTGCATGACGGTGGTGAACCCGGATTATCCGATTGCCGGAGCTTCCATTGGGCTCTGGGAATTTTTTATTCGAGATCACGCTCTTCCAGAAGAGCAATAATAATGTGGTTCCGGGCCACACCAGCACATGATTTTTCTTCGGCCTTTTGGCTAACGGATTCTTCAAARGCTCCCCAAAATAATTTAATCAGTATTGAATTAAGATTTTCTTTAGCAAATTTTTTTACGATCGACTGTGTTTTCAGAATATTTTACACCTTCGAAGGGAGATTCATACCTGCTGTTATTGTTGTTTTGAAACCATAAAAACTATTTGGAATTATTACTGAGATAATAGTCCTCGTTCAGATGAAAACCGAGTACGTTCCGTTTCCGTAGGCTGCCGTAAAAACGCGCTCTCATCTATGTAAAGACTTTTGCTCTCTACTTTCAGACGAGCTTGGCAAGAACTACGATAACATATGTATGTATCTATAAGAGGCTTTTTACTAAGATCAACTAGTCTAGTAAAGCAACTTGTATTAAGAATTTAGTAAAGATAGTGTTCTTCAAGTTGGCACTATCGGCTCAGTTTAAGTCATCGAATCCATATGCCAGTTTTCTAATCAGATGCAATTCTTACATCAAWCCGCCTCTTATCGGATTCCTTTAATTAATCCTTATAACGCTCAGTTGAAAAGTATCTGTATCTATTTATTTTCGTACTCTTTTCCAACAGAACTCAACGAGACTTGGGAGGAGAAATTAAAACGCACCGAAGAGATACGCCTGCAACGCGAAGCGGTCTTCGCTGAAATGGGTGTAGCTGTCAAGGAGGATGGTGATACCGTTGGTGTATTCTCACCAAAGAAAACACCACATTTGGTCAATCTAAATGAAGACCCAAACTTATCGGAATGTCTGCTCTACTACATTAAAGACGGCATTACGCGTTTGGGCACACACGAGGCCAATGTGCCGCAAGATATACAATTGTCCGGTTCGCATATATTGAAAGAGCATTGCACTTTCGAAAATCGTAGCAGTACCGTTACGCTCATACCGCACAAAGATGCTTTGGTCTATTTGAATGGTCGCAAATTAGTCGAACCGGAGGTGTTGAAGACCGGCTCGCGTGTTATACTCGGTAAAAATCATGTATTTCGCTTCACCAATCCCGAGCAGGCGCGTGAGTTRCGCGATAAGATCACTGAGAATGCAGAGAACGAGAATGAGACGGAGAAGTGCGACACGCAGCAGGTGGACTGGAATTTCGCACAATGTGAATTGTTGGAGAAGCAGGGCATAGATTTGAAGGCCGAAATGCAAAAGCGTTTGGATAATTTAGAGGAGCAGTACAAGCGTGAGAAGATGCAAGCCGATCAGCAGTTYGAGGAGCAGCGTAAGGTGCGTAATGGGAGCAAGCTTGTATTTGTATTTGAATAGTATAGTTTGTATTTGAATAGTAGAATAGTATATTTTTATTTTTATTTTTATTTTAGAACTATGAAGCACGCATTGATGCGCTGCAAAAGCAAGTYGAGGAGCAATCGATGACCATGTCGATGTACAGCAGCTACTCACCCGAAGATTTCCATCAAGAGGAAGATTTATACAGTAAGTAACAATTAATAAAATAAAATTTTATTATTTGCTTTTAAATAAAATAAAATAAAATAAAATAAAATAAAATAAATTTAAAATAAATTTAAAATAGAAAAAAAGATATTAGTC
This sequence comes from Bactrocera latifrons, assembly GCF_001853355.1. Lineage (NCBI taxonomy): Eukaryota > Metazoa > Arthropoda > Insecta > Diptera > Tephritidae > Bactrocera > Bactrocera latifrons. The sequence goes on along the minus strand of NW_017535930.1, from coordinate 257,723 downwards.
GCGATCCTGCCAGGAGTCGAACCTGGAATCTTCTGATCCGTAGTCAGACGCGTTATCCATTGCGCCACAGGACCGTTATAAATTTTAAGTCATATGCGCGTGTTCAGTGTGGGCAAACGTGATTCACATTTTCTCTTTCACGCAACTTAAAGTTTCTACAGTTTAGTAGTTACTGTTGTAATAGTGCTGTTTGTCGTGCTATTTTCAGCTTGAGGAGCTCTCTTTCCAATGTTATGCAAGTGATGCCTACGCTTGTGAAAGTTTCCGTTATATGCGGCACTAAGTTATATTTTAGTTTTTTCTTTAAACAAAAATTGTCGTTTTTGGAATTTTTGAAAATGTGTCTTCACAAAATTTTTAAATATTTTTTTTATATAAAATATAATGTAACTATTATTCATATACTCAAAGTTGTCCCTCAGATTTTGAGATATCAATTAGAAATTTTTCACACGTCCTTTTTCCCCAAAAAGCTGTTCATTTAACGAAATCGCCGATATCGGACAATTATAGAATATAGCTACCATACAAACTGTACGATCAAAATTGAGTTCTTCTTGGAAGACTTTTGTATTTAACGAGATATCTTTATCAAATTTGGCTTGGATCATTCGCTAAGGCAATGGTACAATCTCCGAGGAAATTGTTCTGGTCGGTTCACTATAGCATATAGCTGCCATACAAACCGATCGATCAAAGTCAAGTTCTACCAGGGAAACATTTTTTTATTTTGCAAGATAACTTCACGATTTTCGACAAGAATTATTGTTCAAGGTAACACTTCAATTTACGAACATATAGTTCAGATCGGAGCACTATACCTCACAGCTGTCATACAATTTGAACGAACAAACAAGTTTTCCTTTAATAAAAATGTGAATCTCTGAAGGGTATTAAAGCTTTGGTACGGCCGAAGTTAGCGTTTTTTATTTTTAATTAAGAACAATTATGTTTTCTTTTCTTTGTTTTTAATTTAAAATTATTATTTTTTCTATAAAACACTTTTATCCCTTTTACCCTCTACATTCAATGGGTAGCATTAACACCTCCTTTATCCAGTGTCCTTAAAACTATTTTCTGCCTTTCGTTTCAGCCAATCCACTGTATGAATCCTGCTGGTCCGCACGCGAAGCCGGCCTAGCTGCTTGGGCATTCCGCAAATGGCGTTACCACCAATTCACCTCGCTGCGCGACGATCTCTGGGGCAATGCAATATTCTTGAAAGAGGCAAATGCCATCTCTGTAGAGTTGAAAAAGAAGGTTCGAAGCTTACATATTTTATTTTATAAAAYTCTAATATACTGAAATCCGTCTAAAACAGGTGCAATTCCAATTCACGTTGCTCACCGACACGCTCTACTCACCACTACCACCTGAGCTGGCCTCAGCCGCTACGCCATTGCAAAGCGAGGATGAGTTTGGCGCGCCACCAGTTTCGAAGACTATTGTGGCTGTAGAGGTGACCGACACCAAGAATGGCGCCACACACTATTGGTCCTTGGAGAAATTGCGGTAAGTTGATTTGTAGTTTCTGTAGAGTTATTTTCAGCAAGAAATTGTGTCTTTTCGGAAGCGAGTTTGTGAGTTGTTCTATGTCTTCACACATRCATTTTAGTTTTCAAAATCGCAAACATTATTTTGGGTATTAAAATTTTTCTTTTTTTTTGTGGGAATGAAAATACAACACTGTTTTTMGTAAGGTTATATTTTTTTGTTGTAAATTTAGATCCTCAAAGGCATTTGCAATGAGTTGGTGCAGGGGTAAAGCAGCACATTTGTTTTGTTACAAAAAAAAAAATTTTTCTTTTTGTTCAATGCAAAGTAAAATTAAATATAAKAATTTTTTTTAATAAATTATAATTTTTGGAACGTGCATGGTGGTTTTTCTGTTGCAACTAACGTAAACAATTAAATGCTACTAAACTTTTTCAAAGCTTTCAAATTTAWGAGTAAACGAAATTTCGTAAAATTTGCCGTAATATTTAGGTCTATACCACCATAAGCGCTGCGCACAGCACTCGTACACTCATATCGCTCATATCACTTACTCACCTAACATTTTTCATTGTTCATAACCTACAATTATACAGTATTTTAGCTACATACATACATAGCCTAGGCTTTACTAACAAAATTTTGTGTATTTTTTCATTTTTATTTTTTGTAATTTTTCCAAACTGCTCGCCCTAACCTCACATGTACGACCTCCTAACCCCTCAAACCCACCACATTCCTAACTGTCCTACAAATTAACCAAACAACCAAAAACAAATACAAAAAATAAAATAAAAATAATAATAAWAAATTGTAAACAACAACACATCAGCTATCGCTTGGAGCTAATGCGCCAAATCTACAATGTGGAGAGTCCACCATCGTCCATGCTTTACGACACAAGCTCGCTGTGTGGTGATAGCGCTGTGCTTACGGCCGAGGCTTTGCATTACGATGGCATAATACCGTATACCGCAACTACAGTTACTACATATAACGGCGCATACCCGCCACCAAATAATTCCGACAATACTCACACATACCCACAGTCCCAATTACAAATACAAAATCACGTTAACACTACATCATCGTCGTCGTCGCTGTTGGCACCTTTAAGCGATAGCCTCTCGTCGGCGGTGCGCACGAGTCCGAAGAAAGCCGGTGCTGGCAGTTCACCATCTCGTCTTTCATTGGCTAACTTAATGCCATCTAGGTCTGCTTTCATTTTCGCTACAACGAGGTCCTTATTTTTAAATTTGTAATATATGGAAAGCTCAAGCTTGCTAAACTTTTTTCTGTTGTTRTTGTTTTTTTGTTTAATTATAATTAATAATGTGTGTTTAAATCYATGAGTTTTTGTGTTAAGCATTTTATTTGTGGCGTAAAGTTCGTGCTTATGTCTAAGTTCGTGTTTCAACGTTGTTGGAAGCTCCCGAAAGGCAAGCTTTTAATCAAAAGCTGTAATTAAGTTTGTAATATTTGKAAAGCTTAAGCTTAACGAAGTGCGAAGCTCCTCGTGGGTCAGTTTTTAATGYAAAGTTGGAACTACCATTCGTACCAACTCGCAAATAACAGTTATATAAGAATTTAATGGTATCAACAGCTTTCGCAAGTGATATTTTTTTGCATATTTGTTCTTATTATATTGCGGGTTGATGTGTTCCACAAGTTCAACATTKTAATAGCACGATTGAAAAATCCCCGGCCTATCAAAGTAAAACAGATAAATGGCTCCCTTCAAAGGTGATGCATATCTAGTTCCTTTCAAGCGTGATAACTGATTATAACGACCAACTTGTCGATACCATTTTTGTAGTACGATTTGTCCTTTGCTTTAAAATAAGCCGCAGTTTCGGCGATCACCTCTTAATTCGACAAAAATTTGCTACCTAGCGAGCATTCGTTTGAGATCTGAAAACAGGAAATAGTCGCTGGCGGTAAGATACTCTTCCAGTGTATCATTACAATGGGGACCCCAGAGTAGTCTTTCCAATGCGGGACAAGTACACAATAGATGCTCCTYGTTTCCCTGGTGCTCTGCTYTAGACATATTCTTCAGTCTTCTCGAYCTATYAGCTCCATACTGGGGACGTGTGTCGCCACCAGACTAGTTAGTATTCACTTCCGGACCAGTTAGCATTTCCATCATGTTCCTAGAGTCCCTTCTGTCCAGTGGGAATAGGAAATTTGCGTGCTTACGATCTACCGTGTTGCACATGATTTTTACAGTTTTGCTCCCAGGTAGCTCGTTTCTTTGGGTTTTGATTTTCTTTACCACGATTCTGTCATGATCGCCTTTCTRCCTACTTATCCATAATATTTCGAGCTTTTAAAGAGTTGGGTGAAGAGGAAATTCGAATTTGTTTAAAAAAATACTTTGGAGTAAAGCTCTAAACTTTCTATTCGAGGGCAGATAAAAAAAAAAAAAAAAAAAAAAAAAAAAAAAGAATTATTTGCAGTCTGGTTTAATTTCTTGCATGATTTTATACTTATTTTGAGTATATATTTTTTTGAGTGTATTTTTATGTTCTTGATATAAATTGCTTATTGCGCAAAAATATAAGTTATATAATTATTTTTTTTTTTAATTATACGTAAACATGCCTTTCTGCTGTGTGTAAAAGATAAATGTGCCTTTGAGGAACGACATAACATGAGCTGCTGAATATCAATTAATTAGTTTTCTATACAATTTGTAGTGTTCCACAMGTTCAACTCTATATAAATTACAGCACAAAACTACAATAACAGTGATTCTTTCGCGGAAATGTAGTCAAAGCATTTGTGATCTAAATCAATCAAGAAATTTTCAGTAAAGATTTGGTGAACTCTATTTAAATGTCATATTTCCAAAGTAAGATTGAGTTAATAATGCATGACTTCATACTCAGCAACTCATTACCAAAATGGTCTTAAATGTTGTTTCATTTGATTTGCATAAATTCTGAAGATTTTATTTTTAAATTTTCCTCTTTTTTCGCCTAAATTGCACCAGCTTATCAAGTTTTTCTGCCAAAATACACCACTCTCAACATTAACCACCTGTACCATTTCCTCTTCCTATTGTCGTCTTTAGACAACGCTTGGAGTTAATGCGCGAAATGTATCACAACGAGGCTGAACTGAGCCCTACTTCACCCGATTACAATGTGGAGAGTCTTACAGGCGGCGATCCCTTCTATGACCGCTTTCCTTGGTTCCGTATGGTCGGACGTTCGTTCATCTATTTGAGTAACTTGCTATATCCGGTGCCATTGGTTCATAAGGTGGCTATTGTTAATGAACGTGGCGATGTGCGTGGCTACTTGCGCGTGGCGGTGCAACCAGTTTTGGTGAATACATWTGAAAATTAGACATAAGCGCGCTTAAACACTAACTAACGCTTTCTCGTTCTCATTTTTGCAGGATGAGGAGTCCATTGACTTCAACAATGGCGTTAAGCARTCGGCACGCTTAGTTTTCAACGAAGATGATGCCAAGCCGAAGTATCGCGCACTGAACGAGAAGGATGATGTGCAGCGTTATATCGATAACGGTGGTTTGGACAGCAAACTTGAAGGTAGGTGTATTCACTAGCTAAACCGATTTGGTGCTTCACTTTGCTAAATGCAAATTTAATAGAACTTGAGGATGCTGATTCCGGACGTGGCATTGATTCAAACTCAGCTTCTGAGTGCCAGGAAGCCAATGAAGAGCCTGGTGAGCATTTGCAGGTCGGCAAGGAATTCACATTCCGCGTAACCGTACTACAAGCTACAGGAATTGGCGCTGAATATGCTGATATTTTCTGTCAGTTCAAGTAAGTGCTGTTGGGTGTGGGTGCTTTTATAATAATTGCATACATTTTTTATTGCGCAGCTTCTTGCATCGTCATGAGGAGGCTTTCTCCACCGAACCGGTCAAGAATTCCGCATCGGGCGCACCACTTGGCTTCTACCATGTGCAAAATGTAAGCGCTTGTAGTGTCTTTTCTATTGCATACTTCTATTAATATGTRCTCATTCGATTTATAGATAACTGTACCAGTTACCAAATCGTTCATTGAATATTTGAAGACACAACCGATCATGTTTAARATYTTCGGRCATTACCARACACATCCTTTACATAAGGATGCCAAGCAAGARTTTGTCTCACGACCACCRCCACGTCGCATGCTTCCACCAAGCATTCCCATTAGCCAACCGGTGCGCAGTCCCAAATTTGGACCACTACCATGCCCATCGACGTCAACAGTTTTGGCAAAGCATGACGTCTTGGTTTGGTTTGAAATATGCGAATTGGCTCCGAATGGCGAATATGTRCCATCGGTATGTGTAATTACTTTCGGCGGCTCTACTGCCWAGGCATRTTTTTCTACAACTMGTTTTCCTTCCTTCCCCACAGGTGGTTGAGCATAGCGACGATCTTCCATGCCGTGGTCTATTCCTACTCCATCAGGGCATACAACGTCGCATACGTATCACTATTGTACACGAACCGACAGCCGAAGTGAAATGGCGCGATATACGTGAGCTCGTCGTTGGACGTATACGCAACACGCCCGAATCTTCGGATGACTTGGATGAGGACTCGTGTGTTTTGTCGTTGGGCTTGTTCCCTGGTGAAACTTTGGACGTACCCGGCGATGACCGTTCATTCTATCGTTTCGAAGCTGCTTGGGATTCGAGCTTACACAATTCCACTCTGCTGAATCGCGTTACACAGGCTGGAGAGACAATTTACATTACTTTGAGCGCTTATTTGGAGGTAAGTTTTGAGTGAAAATTTGAGTGCTAGAGCCATTTAAAAAATAAAAGCAAGCCCAAACTCTTGTAAGTGAGTTGCTGAATGGGTGCTGAATAAGTTCATATAATGTATATGCACATTGACATTATAAAAAGATGTTAAATAATGAATAATATTTTTTCAAACACAAAAATATAAAATTTACATTTGCTGAATTTGCGCTGAATCAACAARCAATTGGTTAAAAATGATTTTTTTTCCCAAAAAAGGATTAATATTGCAAAAATGTTTCCCAATTTTGCACTAAATCAATAATAAGAAGTGCAAATTCTGCTGAATTAATAAACAATTGGTTAACTTGATTTTATAATTAATTTTATTGTTCGAAATATTTTGAATTGTAGGTAATATTGCAAAAATGCTAAATAATGTTTGCTGAATTTGCGCTGAATGCACGAAACATCTTCAATATCCTTATACGCCGAATTTTTTGTTATAGTATGTACAAAATGATTAATTGAATAAGTGCGGAATCTCATAAATTAGTTTTCTATGTTAATTATATTGCGGTGTACACGCTGAATTTACGCTGAATGAACTGAGATACCACTTAGCTTTGTTAATTAAATAAAAGCTTGTCCRAAATATCATAAATTTCAAGTCTATCATTAATAACTCGGAACTTACAAAATGTGGCATAAGCTGAATTGGTTCGTAATGTTACATACATTTATGTAATTTTAAATTTATAAATTGATTTCGTAAACATATGCAATGCGCTGAATAAGTGCTGAATAAGAGCTGAATATGCCAGAAAGCGGTTTTAATATTAATCTAATTTATTTTGCAGCTCGAGAACTGTGCGCGCCCTGCTATTATCACCAAAGACCTCAGCATGGTCATTTATGGACGCGATGCACGCACCGGTCCACGATCGTTGAAACATCTATTCTCTGGACAGTATCGCAATCCAGAAGCAAAYCGTTTGTCTGGCGTGTATGAGTTGTCGTTGCGTAGAGCCTCTGAAGCAGGTAGTCCAGGTAGAAATTCTTAACGTAGTGTTGGTTGTTTGTTATTTGCCGTTCGAAAGCGTTGTTTACCATTTAATGCTTGAAGCAGCTAATCATGCAATTATCCGATCGAATACGATAGYTCATTATAACAAATTTTTTATATAAATTAGAATAAACTGTTGAGAAGCTTCRAAAGTTCCGCTTTCGCTACGCGCTCACAAAAAACTCACAACTAATGCGCTTATTTCTCTCTCTTCCTCTCTCACGTGTGSCGGAAAAAGGTGTGCAACGACGTCAGCGACGCGTCTTAGATACSAGTTCCACTTAYGTGCGTGGCGAGGAGAATCTCTCTGGCTGGCGGCCACGCGGCGATTCGCTCATTTTCGATCATCARTGGGAGTTGGAAAAGTTGACGCGCCTCGAGGAGGTGGGRCGTGTACGCCATTTGCTGTTGTTGCGCGAACGCCTCGGCATGGATACAAATCCAAATCCCACAACCAAAACAGAGAAGGACGTCTGTAATTTGGCAGCGCGTGCCGCCACCTCACCGGTACATATGGTCATACCGCCATCACCACAGACACCCGTCAAGGATCCACAACAGATTGTGCCCGAACGGGAGTACAATCAGAGAGAGCAGGAGTTGATGATGAAGTGCTTGAAGCTGGTGCAGGGTAAGCGCTGTGCTGTTGTTGTCACTGTATACAGTTATTCTCATTTTTCTCTCACACTGCAGGCACCTACAACAAAGCAACAGATCCCACAGCAGAGCCAGCCACACAGTCGGATGTGTCGCCGAGTGATGAGGGCTGCGCCGACATGACCGTTAGCTGCATCTCCAGCAACTCTATCGAGTAAGTAGTCCGATTTTGAGTTAGTGTTTGCTAATACCCGGCAGCTGTTTGCGATTGCCCACTTTTCAGTTTTCTACTTGAGAAAGGAAAACGAGTTTATAAATTTTTGTTTACAAACAAAATTCTTGCCGAAAATATTTAAACAAAAATATTTATCTGATACCTAAATTTTTACTCTGCTTTTGTGTTCTTTTTCTTTTTATATATTTGTGTGTAAATCTCTTAATTTGGTACAACTCAAAACAAATTTCAACTTATTAGAACAACACCAAAAATTAGACGAAGGTAATTTTCTTATTTATTTCAAATTTGAATTTGTACGAATTTTTTTGTTGCTTTGCTTTCGAAATTTTGTATTTTTTTTACTGTCACATTAACGGTTAAAGCTTTTTCTCATCAAATGAAGCATGGTTTTCAAACAAACCTTCCAGTAAAACCCTGGCATATATGCAAAACTACGAAATTCGTATGTTCAGCATTATTTCCAGTTGTATAGAGTTAAATATAATGCGCTGAATATCTTAATAAAAAATGTTATGACGCTGAATTAAAGAAAATATTATTAATTATTAACTATTAAATATTATCTGCCCAGATATCACACATTTGATGGTGCTGAATTAGCTGAATAAAAGTATTTACACAATATAATGATTTCTTAGAGTAAAATAGAGCTCGAGTCTATGTTATACTACGAAATTCGTTTATTCAGCATTATTTCTAGTTATATATTGTTAAATATTATGCGCTGAATATGTTTTTATTAAAACTAAAAGGCGCTGAATTAAAGAAAATATAGTTAAATAAATATTATATGGCCAAATATCAAAAATTGTATGGTGCTGAATTAGGTGAATACAAGTATTTACACTATAACATGGTTATTGAATTGAGAAAAATATTTCTTCTAGAATTAGAAAAAATATTTCTGTTGAACAATCGCATATCACCGAGTTAAACTATGCCAGAATCTTCTGAATACTTCGAAATTCGTGTATAACTCCTCTCAGTGTATTTTATACAAAAGAGCCGTGTCAGGAGATTTAGGCTTGCTGAATATATGGTAATATGCTGTTCTAAGCACTGCTGAATGTAAAGTAAGCAGTATAATTACTACTCAGTATAATTTCTCGCAATATATTTCGTACAAGAGAGCAGTGACAGCAGATTTTAGGTTGCTAAATATAAGGTAATATAGTGTTTTAAGCGCTGAATTACCAAAATATTATATTAAAGCAATGAGACCTCCATAGTGCAATTCGAATAAAAGAAATTCTCAATGTGCTCAACACTTAAAAGCTTTATTAGAGGGTTAAAGCCTGCTGAAACTAACTATCTTTTTTTCCCAGCTCTGAATTGACAAAAAACAAATGTTGACTGCAATTATGTGAATAATTAATTGTTAATAGACGTGCTGAGTTAGTTGTTAAATAAAAAAATATCATCCGAATGAAGCTGAATTGCTTTAAACTGCATAGTTTCCACAATATATATGTAAAATATCGTAATATTTAATAATAGGATGTGCTGAATTAGCTGACTGTTGTTTAAGTTGCATTGTACTTAAATTTAAGGCATAGAACAGTAAAAGAATAAGCTGAATTCAATTAAAATATAGTACTAAGTGTAGATATTAGTCCTAAGTCGATTTTTTGCGCAGAAATATATATGCTGAATTAGCGGCATAAAGCTGAATTAGCTGAATAAAGAAGTTTTGCATAGCTAAGTTCGTTTACTTAAAAGCGGTCGAAGAATTTATATTGATTTCTTCAGTATCAGCACTTTTTCCAACAAAAAAGTGTACTATTGTTTGAAAATTACGCCTCCGAGAAGAGCAGTAATAACTTTACACTTGTGCTTTACTAACACATTAGYATAACACACATATATATTTTGTATACTAAGCGTAAGCATTACTAACACACAATTAGACTCACCACTCACATACTCCACAAGTCGTCCTCTCTCTCTTTATTTCACCTACGGTAGTAAATACGAATTGCTTTTGTATAATTCTATCAATGTTTCATGCGTACTTTTGTAAATTTWAATGCATTCTTCCCCACCTTTTTCAAATTCTCAATGTACKMTTCTCACCTCACCGTTTTACATACTTCATGCCACCGCGTTGTCTAAACTCCGGCTCATTGTTAATTTGCTGCGCCATTTGCAGGTTATGTTCGCCCGATCGCGCTGATGCGCCCAACGGTTGGGAAGCGCCAGCACCCGCTACGCAACCGGCATTACCGCTACGCTTGTACGTACCCGAGTTGGAGGAGATTAGGGTGAGCGCTGTGGTGGCGCGCAAGGGTGTGCTGAATGTATTGGAGCATGGCGGTTCGGGCTGGAAGAAGCGCTGGGTGGTAAGTGCAATAGACAAAAAACAAAAGGCTGTCTTCTTTTTTTAATAAAATTAATATTTTCTCGTTTAGATTGTGCGACGCCCTTATGTTTTCATCTACAAATCCGAAAAGGATCCAGTGGAACGTGCAGTATTAAACTTGGCGACCGCACAGGTTGAGTGCAGTGAGGATCAGGCAGCGATGGTTAAGATACCCAACACATTTAGGTAAAATATCAAAAAAAAAAAAAAAATTGGTTTTTGAAAAATATTTTTTTGGAAATTTTAATTTTGAAAAAAAAAAAATTTCGAAATTTTTTGGAAATTTAAGTTTTTGAAGAATGGTTTTTTTAGAAATTCTTATTTGTGAAAAAATTGTTTCTTAACTYTTTTTTGTCTTGCAGTGTGGTCACTAAACATCGTGGTTATCTGCTGCAGACGTTGGGCGATAAGGAGGTACACGATTGGCTATACGCCATAAATCCGCTACTGGCTGGACAGATAAAGTGAGTAAAGTTTGCAAAAAAATCCTAATTTGTTTAATAATAAATACAATGTGTTTTCCAAATAAATTTACATAAATTATTGTGATGGGAAGTAAAATACAGAGCATTAAGCGCCTATGGGTATGCTAAATTTTTTTTTGTAAATTTCAAACTGATTGCTGAAATATGTTATTTTCCACTGTTCCTTTTTTTCTGCAATAAATTTGCGAAAGTAATAATTAAAGCARTCAAATAACGATATTTTAAGGGATCGCGCCTGCCACGCATTTTTTTATAAATCACGTCAATTTCTCCTTACTCAGGTGTGCATTTTTTTCACACTCACTCCGAATTTTTCTTTAAGAAAATCTAGTAAATAAGCATTAATTCACATACGCATAGCAAGTGAAATGAAAAGCGCCTGTGGGTATGCAAAATATTTTTTTATAAACCCCAAACTGGGTACTTAAATATGTTTTTTCAACAGTTCTTCAATAACTTTACAAAATTAATGAGGAAATCAATCAAAAATATGGTCATATAATGATATTTTAGTCGGAAAGCGCCTGCATGTATGTTAAGTTTTTGTCATAAATTGCTTCTTACTGAGTTYTGTGCATTTTTTTTACACATACTCGCATTTTTTCTTTAAGAAACTCAAGTAAATAACTATTAATTAACTTACATGAAGAAATTTAAGTGATAAGCGCCTGCGAGTTCACTAAATATTTTTTACAATTAACTGTGTTTTGTACAACTGATGCTTAAATTTTAAAATTAAAATTTATGAATATTTAAATAGTCAAATAAGTATGCTTGAATGCGAATGTAGGCACTTTAGATGAATAGCGCCTGTGGGTAGGCTAATTTACAAAATTTTGTCGGATTTTGAAACTAGTTTTTCATTTCTTTATTTTTTTTATCTAACTAATTGACGATAGTAATTTAATAATTTAGGTAATCTGCGAACTAAAAAGTCAAAGCGCTTAAAAGTATGCTAAMTATTTTTTACAATTTACTTCCAACTGTGTTTTGTGCAACTTATGCTTACTTTTCTTTAAAAATTTCATATAAATAAATATTCATTAACTCATATAAGGTCTCAGGTATTCATATAAAGGCATTTTAGACACATATGTATATAGCGCCTGTGGGTATGCTAATTTTACACATCTTTTCAAAGTTTGAAACTATTTTTCGATTTCTTCATTTTAGTTTGCCAATAAATTGACGAGAGTAATTTAATACTTTTAAACTTTCTGTTTACTGCAAAGTCAAAACGCCTAAAAGCATGCTAAAAATATTGTTTTTTCATTAATTTTTATTTGTATCCATTTTTATCGTTTATAATTTTTTTTTTTTACAATTTTTAAACGATTTTTTTCTTTTCTTCACTTCAGGTCAAGACTGGCACGTCGCACACTGGAGTCGGCATCGCAAACCGCATCACAAATTCAAGCCACAACGGCGTCAAATGCACAGACAAACAACAAATGAGATACAATTACGATGGAATCCGTATTAGTGTTTTAAGGGCAGCGTGTTTCTGAACAGTATATGCAAAAACAAAAACAAAAACAATATGAGATTACAACAATAAAAGAATAATTATGTATTATTTAGCTATAAATATTAAGAAACACATATACATACATATATACACACATACATGCATATAAAGCGTTATATGCATGCATATGTACACATACATACATACATATATGACAGGTTCATATATTGTACAATATGCTGGCGAGGTGAAAATGAAACTAATGATTACAGGAAAGTTAGCTAAAAGTAAAAAAAATAGTGAAAAGGAAATTAGGCCGTTATGAAACACACACACACACACACATACTGAGCGCAAGCACACACACACATGCGACATACATGAAAAATTAGCAAAACATGCAAGTGCGTAAGGGAGCGTAGGCAAGCGCTGAGAATTTATGCAAAATATTGACAGAAACATTTGGTCCGAACCGCAGAGGATTCCGTCGAGCGAAAGTCGTCAAGTAGACGTTTATAAATTTCTCTTCTATTTTTTAAACGGACAGTGGTATTAAATGTCGCAGCGAGCGAAATGGCAAAAGTTTCTTTGCATTCTAGTAGCGTGCGGTTTAGTTATTGTATTTGTTGTATTTATAAAATTCAGTATATTTTGTAGTGAATTTTCGCATTTTCTCAATACATAAAAATGCTTAAAAAATATTTATTGTATTAAAAAAAAGCATATTAAAGAAAATATTTACTCATCCACTCTAATTGTGTGCAAAGAAACCAAAAGTAAAAATTCCAAAAAAAAAACAAAAAAAGTTAGTCTAAGAAAAGCAAATATTGCAAAGTAAAAAGAAAAAACTTAAATACGCTTCACTGTTATCAGAAAAAAATGTATCAAAAATTATATGAAAAACACTAAGCAACATGAACAAATTAAAATTTATTAATAACTGTTAATTATTTATTTGTATATTTAATTTATTTTAATTGTAGGCAAGCATAAGTGTAAATTTAGAAATTTTTTCACATTAATTGTATTTATTTAATTGGTTGTTTTTTTTTGCAAAAATATGCAAATAGTTTATTGTAAATAGTTTAATTTTTGCAACCAACAAAGTAATGCAACAAGAAGAAAAATTAGCATTTTATAATGCGTGTTTACTAAATATATGTTTAAAAATTTTAGCGTTTATGCATTGAAAATTCATTATTGTGCGTGTAGCAATTTATTTTCGCCCACAAAATACASCTTTTTATGTGTAAATGTAGTTTTTAATGGAAAATAAAGTATTGTAAAGAGCAAAATGAAGAAAATAAAGACAACAGTAATATTTATAATGCATATGTATGTGCGTAGTAGTTGAAATGACGCTAGTTTAATTGGCAA
>NW_017535930.1:239734-241966 GCF_001853355.1 Bactrocera latifrons | reverse complement strand
TTAAAAATATTATTTAAAACCAAAAAAAAATAATTTTTAATTCAAAGTAAATATGTATGTACACAGAAAAAATTAAAAACCAAAAATTAGTTACTAATCCAACAAGTTAAAACATGTTGCAAAACTCGCTATGCAACAACAGCTACATAGAGTTACCAACTGTGAGAAATATTTGGAAATTTAACATGTGCTGAAAGTCACACTTAAAAGCATTAAAAAAATAAAATTTCGAAAAAATTTATTTCAAAAGCTCAATGTAAACCGTTATTAAAACGAGTGGATGCTTTCCTCCATTCCTTTACAGTACTATTTACATTAAATATATTGAATATTAGAAATCTATGAATTTAAATATATATTTTAGAGATTCTAATTTTTCTGAAGAAGCTTTTTTTACGATGTAGCAACAACTTCTACTTTTTCAGCTTTCTTAAATTGAGCCAACAACTCTCACTCTACGAAAATTTCTCTTCACTCATTACCAAGTCCTAAGGAAATCTACCTACTTAGGTTATCTAAACCAACATAAACTCTTCAAAAGCACAAGAAAGTTAGTTGTAAGATTTAAGAAGTAGTAAAAATATCACGAGTATGTCATTAAGCACATCCCTCCATTGCAAATTGAAAAATTTTACGAAATTCTCACAAATTTTACAATTTTTTTTCTAACGACTAATTTGAGAATTTAGAACAAATGCCGTTAATCGGTTTTGAAAGAAAAAGCCTACACGAAGTTACAGGAAAGGAAGTAAAGCTACCACAAGCACCTAAATGTAGGCAATATATATAGTCTGCAACGTTTCAAAAAAGCTCACGAAAATTTTTAAGCTTAAAAGCTCAGAGGAGTTAAAAATTTGTGCGGCCAATGCTTACATATTGAACGTAAAGCCATCGTTGAAACATTTCAAAAAAAAGCTCCTTAAAACATCTTAGCTCAAAAACTTGCGAAACCAAGCTACTAAAACTTTTTAATTAAAAAAATGAGTGCTTGTAGTATTTTAGATGGTAAATATTTATTTGAGCTTTAATAATTTTTCATTACCTTCGAAGCTTTTCAAAAAAGCTTTATAAAACTCTTTAAAGCCCACAACGCTAAACTACCAAAGCTTTTTTAATTTAAAAGTTTGGAAACATAGTATTTTATGTTGGGCTAGAATGTGATTATTTACTTGAGCTTTCAGTGTTTTTTCAGTACCTTCGAAAGCTTGCTTAGATTCAAGAAATTCGCTGGGTTGATATGCTTTATAAAACTGCTAGTATGCGCAWGTTGTGAATTTTCAAAAGCTTCACAAAAAGTTTTCGTTTTTATTAAGAGTATTTACAATTTAGAAAACTRTAATAAAACTTTATAAACTTTTCAAGCTTTTAAAATTCTGAACAATAGCATACAATTTTAAATAAACTTATGCTGATATTGTAGTTGCTAAAATGTATATGGACGAGCTTAATAGTGGAAAATTGTAAGCAAAGTAAAATCTTCGCAAGCCAATTTAGAGCTTTCTTAGCCAAGTTAATGCTTTGTAAGCAAAGTGACGGCTTTGTAAGCAAGGTGGGAGCTTTGTAAGCACAGTGAAAGCTTTGTAAGCAAAGTGAAAAGTTTTTTTAGTAAAGTGGAAGCTTTTTTAGCAAATGCTTTGTAAGCAAGGTGAAAGCTTCGTAAGCAAAGCGGAAGCTTCGCAAGGAAAGTTTTGTGAGCTATGTGGAAACTTGGTAGGCAAAGTTAGAGTTTTGTAATAAAAGGAAAACTTTGGAAGTGAAAGGTTTGTGCGCAAAATGGAAGCTTTATAAGCTTAGTAAATGCTTTGTTAGCCAAGTGAATGCTTTGTAAGTACAGTGAAAGCTTTCTATGCAAAGTAAAAGCTTTCTATGCAAGCTGAAAGCTCGGCTGGCTTAGAGCTTTGTAAGCAAAGTGAAGACTTTGCAACTAAAATGGAAGCTTTGTAAACGAAATGAAAATTTTGTGAGAAAAGTGAATGCTTTGTGATCAAAATGGAAGCTTTGTGAGCGAAGTGAAAATTTTGTGAGAAAAGTGGAAGCTTTTTAAGCGAAGTGAATGCTTTGTAAGCAAGGTGAAAGCTTTCTATGTAAAGTGAAAGTTTCGTGGGCAAAGTTAGAGCTTTGTAATCAAAGTGAAAGCTTTGTATAGCGCGCTTTCGTTGTTCCATGTCGGGGAACGAACGTTAAGCGCAGAGATCTGTATCAAGTTATGGTCTGAAAATAGAAATTAAATGC
>NW_017535930.1:224738-238368 GCF_001853355.1 Bactrocera latifrons | reverse complement strand
AATTGTAAAATAAACAAAAGCAAAATTTAATTCACAAATATGACGAACGAAAAATGTAATGGTAAGTTATAAAGGAATATATACAGTTAGAAGGACGAAAAACGCGAATTTTCCAGAGCTTTTTCTGAGAAAACTCAGAATTTATAGATCGAGAAATTTTTACGTATTTTTGTTATGGTATCTTTTAACTGTATTTTATTTAAGACTCAGTTTATAACTCAAATATTTATTTGTAAAGGASTTACAGTTGATTTCCGGTCGCTCCTCTCAAAAAAGTCTTTTTGCGGTGGCCACTATATCTCTGAACTGAATCCAACCTCTGAACTGAAGAAACCAAGCAGATTTCGTTAAAGTAATCTATGTATATATAAAAGAAAGTTGTTTTAGTTACACCATTTATAACTCAAGAACGGCTGAACCGATCTGGCTAAAAATTGGTGGGGAGTCCTTAGAACCACTGTAAGGACATAGGTTACCTTTTCACTCTTTTTGTCAAAACTTAATACAACTCATAAATAAAAATATTTTATTTCAAATCATAAGCATTGGACTTCAGTGGGAAATGATGGAGCTATKTTTCTATTGTAACACACCGACGSAAAAATTTGGTTTTATTACGATTAAAGCACTCAAACACTTCTCAGAAAGAGGTATTTGTTGTTTTTGTTAGATTATGAACATGTGTGGCACCAAATTTGCACAGAGCTTTCGCCTTTTTAAGCTTAGCAAGTTTCTTTTCATCGGTGGGTTTCCCTGAGCCCAAATTCAACAGTACAGTAAGTGCTTTATGTTCCATTAACACAATTTGCTTCACAAAAGTTCTACATCTCATWAACTAATAGTTATAATCCAATTAATAGAAATCATATAGAAGGTAGTATTATCTATGTATCCGCCACAGTTAAGCGTGGACGGTTACTCTAGTATGAAATATAGTAAAGCACATTGAAGGAATAAGCTAAATAATTTTGTTTTGACTAAATGGCAGTTTACAAAAAAAAAAAAAAAAAAAAAAAAAAAAAAAACATCGATTATTCACCAAAATTTCGGCTTTAAAGTTTTTATAAAAAAATATTTATCGGCGAGAAAAAATCGTCGACTATTTACGAAAAAATATATTAAGAAGCCCTCCAATCACTCTGAAACGACTTTTCAAATTTCCATGTAACTTCGAAAATATTCACCAGAACGTTATGAAATTTTTTGTGTGTATTCTTAAAACGTACCTCATTAAGAAAATCACAAAAACGATTTTTTTTCTCCTTAAATAAAAACAATGACGCACTTAAGAATATCACTGTTTTCAATTATGGTATGGCGAAACTTCTGGACGAAATATATACCTGCGTTCGCAACAACAAACAACGGCTATAACCAAAGAAAATATGCACTTGCGAACGCGATAGATTTTGTTAAAGTTCCCACTTTTTTGACTTGCATTATAACCACTTTATCAGTATAATTTTTACACTGAACTCAATGCTACATATTTTCCATTTGTATATATATTTCGTTTCTTTTTTTCTTATATATATTTCTTTTTGATATTCTTCGCTGCACTTGTTTAGTAACAGTTTTTGCAACGGATATGCTTTATTTACGTTTTCGCCATTGACAAAATAACGGAAACCTCATGAAAAGTCAGATTAGTTCTATTCCGGTTCGTTCCCCATTCGAAAAGTGTAAAATTTCGTGTGTTAAATTTTAGTGCATTAAATATTTTTTTTTTAGTGTATAATTCAATTAAATTAAGTGTAGTTTACATTTAACAAAATCTATGTAATATTGTCYGCATATCTGAATCACTCGAAGCATGCTTTAAACCTGCGCGAAGTGTTTATTGTGCTGTGCTTGTTTCTACGCCTCTAGCGGAAGACGCTTCAACTGGTGCGCGTTATTCCTTATTAGCTTTAGAGCAGAAAGCAAAATATTATTTCATTTAAACAATTTATTGAGCATTTCCACAATCCTAACTATTTACTTATTATGGTCAATAAAAAAAATTATATCGCGAGAGCAACATCAGGCTTCAGTACATATGGTAAGGTAAGCAAAATACTTTATTCAGTTCAAATTGTGAAATTTATTTAAATTTATGTATGCATGTAAGCAGACATATTGCATTATAATATAATTATAATCATAATATTATGTATATAACACATATATATATGGAATATTAATAGTAGAACAAAAACATTCTCGGTTTTGTATAAACGAATATAGAAGCTAATGAATTGAAATTAAGGTTTGGATTGCGATTTTTTCAGAAATTTTAAAACGGCTTGATCAAGACATCATACTGAACGGACGCTATCTTGCGGCCACAACGAGCTCGACGACAACGCAAATGACCCTTACCACCCAAAAGGGGATTACATAATCGTTAAAACGACAACAACTAAACAGCTAAATTTTCATCATGCTATAAAAATGCTACATTCCTGTAGCTGTCTTTCTAACTCTTAAAGTGAGATTCAACTTCATAATAAGCTTTTYAGATTCAAAATCGCTTAATATCTGCTTGAATACACAAAAGTTTTTTRCTCGTCTTGTGAAAATTATTGTATTCCAAAACTTTGTTGTTGTTATAGCTATTTCTACATACTTGGCTAAACGCATCATACATTCAAAACAACAAACTTCAATTTATTTCAAAGCACATTAACTTTTACTGACATAAAAATGTTTGCTGCAAYTTAATGCCGATTTAAAATCAACTAAAGAAAAGTTCACAGTTAATGTTTAACCTAAAAGTGAATTACAATACTTTGCGTTTTTGAGAATATGTAAACAAATTAAATTATTCATTTATGTTAGATATAAGCAGTTGCTTCAGTGAGTAAAATGTGTGTGCAACGCTTTATATATGACTTATTTCTTGCCCGCAATCGCTTGTACACGCTCTTCTACTTTGGCGACCTCCTTRTTCATGGTTTCCAGATTTTGTGCAAATGTTTCTTGCACTGAATGTAGCAGTTCTTTGTTGCTTACCAAGCTGGTTGCAATTGTAGTTTGTTTCTCCTCGATTTCAGCAATAATTTTAGCGAAATTCATAGCTTTTATAAAAAAAGGAAATTAAAAATAGAATTATAAACTATTTATTTCAATAACCACTACAATCGCATACTCACCATATTTGTGCAAAGATTCAAGCGCTTGCATACGTTCAATTATGTCAGGCAATATTTCAGCCACCGGCTCCGTACGTTTCGCAATCTCATACAGTTCGATGACTTTTTGATCACGTTTCGCATCATCAGCAGAACCACTMGATTTTTCGGCAATTGCATCCATTTTACCGGTGAGTGTAGTGAGACGCGTCTCRATGGCATCCAACTTATCGGGTTGTAACAGTGCTGCTTTTGTGCTAAGCTGATGCACTGCCTCCAATACGTTTGTTGTGTTCGTAACGGCGGTAAGACGACTGAGTTTCTCCGGTTGTGCGCCAATAGCTTGTTCCAGTTGATGCAAACGATGCTCTAGCTTAGCGATGCGTGCAGATGCAGCCAAATCTGTGCCCGGTGTTGGTATAGCGGTTAAGAGTCCCGATTTTTTGAATTCCTCCACTTGACCTGCATCAAATAATTGAAAAAAAAAAAAAAATTATTTTTAAAATTTGTTTTGACACTATTTGTATATATTTAAAAACCTACCAATCAATTGTTTAACTTCCTTATCAGCGGCTGACGGTGCTTGTTCCTTGCCCAGCACTTGCTCTAAACGTAAAGAGTCTAATACTTTCTTTGCGGTAGCAATAACGGTCGCCACAGCATCGTATGAATCTTTTTCTTCCTGTGCAATTTTGCGATCCACCTGCAGCGCTGCCACTTCATCCATCAACTCGTTCATTTCACATTGTAGACGTCGGCATTTCTGCACTGGTGTCTCCTTTTCACCCAAACCAACTAGCTCATACTCACCGGAGCGCGCATCGTAACCTTTACATAGACGCCGGCCAATGCGATCAGAAAAGTCTACGCTGCCATCAAGCGAAGCGCCACGAAAACGATTGTAGGCATCGCGCGTTGAGATGTGCATGCGCTCGATGGACTCATTATCCGCCTCCTCTTCATAGTAATCTGATGTATCGGGCTCACCATTGTCGGGCGTYTCATAGACATCGGGTTGGTCATAAGCCTAAAAGGAGTGAAATTACATACAAAATCGTTTCAAGGTGCGGTATGCTTATGTGAGTCAGGTTTATTGAATTTCCATTTACGGCCGCTTTATATGCGCATACTTACTATTCCCGGCAAGTTCTCGAACTTTGGATCCGCCATTATTATAGGCAGTGCTGTGTTTTTTGACAAACAAATGCGTAATTTTTATATTTAGCAGCGTGTAAAAACACTTTAAAAGCGCAGCGCAAAATTTTTCACTTTGCACAAAATACAAAAACCTATGTGTCAAACAACAACAATGTTATTTTGTGAGAAATGTCAAAACACTGATGTCATCTGTTACGTAGTTTGCAGAAAATTGTGGTACAATATGGAATGGAACAAAATAGGCTGTTCGAAAGAATTGTAATTGTATTGCTGCGTTTGACGTAGCATAACAAATAAAGTTATGGGCTATAAGTTTATCGGTTATGTTCACTAACATAATCTAACCTATAAAAGATTTTTTTTATTTGCATAGAGATTTTTACGTAATTTTATGAGGAGTATTGTGCAAAGCAACGGTACTATCTGCTAAGAAATTAAATTTTCGTCCGTTCCCACGACAGTCGAGTTTGAGTAACGGGAACGGACTCGGATTTGTATCCGGCCAATGACGAGTTAACTCAGCATCATGTCTCAAAGTTACAAGGTCATCTAATGGATGAAATCTAATGAATGAATGTTTGCTGTAGACCCCTTCACCAGTACCACGCGTTAACTCGTCCTTTCAATTGCCAGATTTCTTCCTTTGTTGTCATAATGACTAAATTTTGTACTCCTTCAAACCGCAGTTCATGGGGCTGARACTTTACATGCTGCTGCCTCGACTTGTTGCTCATTTGGGACATCATTGTSCTCGGCAATCATTGTTGTCGCAAGGATAATAAGCATAACACAGCGTTGCATTTGCATGCTGTTGCAGCGATGACGTTAATGYAAAAACAAAAAACAACTACAATAACTACAACAACTACTTAACCGGTTAGAGTAAGGAAATGGTGATAAAAGCATCAAAATGTTGCTGGTGGCTACGCATTTGCCTAACACAAAGCCACGCACGTTTGGTTTTACTCCTACGCCGCGACCGTCTTCACTGCATTACTGAATGCCAACAGCTCGCAGCGCCGCGCTGTTGTGGTGTTACACTTTCGGCTTACCCTTCCTCTCTCTCAATCTCAAGCTCCATCTCCCGCTTCAGCTCACTCCTTCGTCACTTTGGATTATTACATTTTATTTTTCGTAGTTATTCCTTGCGGCTGAATTTAAGATCTACTTTGTAATTTTGTCATTTYATACATTTACGTGTACACGCTGCGGGTGCAGCGGCGTGCRAATACTTGCAAAGCGTCGTCATTTGTTGAAATGCTTTTACGATTATGCAAAAACCTTCTAGTGTCAGTTTGTTCTTATCATTTTCCAGCGACACAAGGCGTTCGAGCATAAAATTTGTATTTCATTTAACTGTTTGTGTTCGTGCTTACGGTAAATAGTTGTTTCTTGAAGGTGACGTGCTAGTTGAAAATTCCTCAATGAGTTTGCGTAGTGAAAGTTTTTGAAATTTCGCATAAAATGAGTCACAAAATGCTCAGCTGTTTCAATGAGCAAGAGTTCAAGGAAAATGACTTAAGTTAGACCTCATTATAATACTACATTATTAAATCCAGAAAGTGGAAGTGTAAGAAAAGTGAGTGACACATTCTGTTTTACTCGTTTGRTGCGCTAACACTGCAAGCGATTTAGGTCGGGTTTACAATAGCGTAACAGTAGTGGCAGCAAGCTTGCTGGGTAATGCAGATGAAGACATAGTTTAATATGAGCTGAAGTTTATGTCGAACAGGATGCCTAGTACTTGGTATCTAATTTTGATACTTCAAACTCCAAAGCTTGCCAAGACTTGGTATCAAATTCTGATATTTCATACGCTCTTTTGATCTCCAAAGCTTGACAAGACTTGGTATCAAATTCTGATACTCCATCTAGTCCTTTTAACTACAAAGCTTGTGAAGACTTTGTATCTAATTCTGATACTTCATCGAGTCTTTCAAACTCCAAAGCTTGCGAAGACTTGATATAAAATTCTGATACTTCATCTAGTCCTTTTAACAACAAAGCTTGCGAAGACTTGGTATCTAATTCGGATACGTTATCTAGTCCTTTTAACAACAAAGCTTGTGAAGACTTTGTATCTAATTCTGATACTTCATCGAGTCCTTCAAACTCCAAAGCTTGCGAAGACTTGGTATCTAATTCTGATACTTCATCTAGTCCTTTTAACAACAAAGCTTGCGAAGACTTGGTATCAAATTCTGATACTTCATTCAGCCCTTTGAACTCCGAAGCTTGCGACGACTTGGTATCAAATTCTGATATTTCTTACAGTCCGTTGATCTCCAAAGCTTGCCAAGACTCTATATCAAATTCTGATACTTCATCTAGTCCTTTTAACAACAAAGCTTGTGAAGACTTGGTATCTAATTCTGATACTTCATTCAGCCCTTTGAACTCCGAAGCTTGCGAAGACTCGGTAAATATTTCTGATACCCTTGAAATCCGAAGTATATAGATTTCTAAGTCGAGTTCTAGATAAGGTCGCACAGAAGCAGGGAAAGTATTCCAGCGTCTCTCCCATGCCTACTTCACTGCACTTTCTACATGTGTGAGCGTTAATAATGCCAATACGGCTCGCCTGTGATGCCAGTACTTACTAGTACTTACTAGGACAGTTACTTACTTAGTAGGATTGTGTGAGTGAAAAGCATAAGTGTYTTCTTTCCGYTCCCTTTCACATGAGCTTGACGATYCTAAMTGCCTTTAAGGTATTCCATTTTGCTATGATCGGTCTGTCAGCCCTWTCGGAAACTTCACTATATATCGTGGTTCGACGACTGGTACGTTAGCCAAAGGCATTGCTCTTTTGGCAAACGCATCGGTTGTTTAGTTTTGAGAACTCATTTGTGGCTTTGAACCCGGCATAGTTGCAGCCGCTTTCCGGCAGCGATTATATTCATCGTCTCCCTGCTTCGAAAAAATATTTTCYAACGCAATGCATTGTTAGATTAATTTCCCCTTGACTATCAACGTACGTATATTTTTACCGTATCGTTTCCTCCGTTATTAGCTATTCCAGCAGTAGCCCGAGAAACTTCAGTTTGGAAGATGCTGTAGTGTTTCAGCGACTTACATTTTGGAACTGTTCTYGTAGATGTAGTTGAAAAACACGCCAAAGTGACCAAAAGTTCTTGGGAAAAATTCACCTAACGCCGCTCCCAGGTATGAACCTTAGTTGTTAACTCAACCCGATTAAGCTTCGATAGTTTTCATGACCGAATCTTATGCCTCCTTGTAAAAAGTACACATCGTGGTAAACTTAAGGTTTCTGTTTTCGCTTTATATCCTTCAATTTCCTGCAGGGTTTGTTTTCAAAGTTCGTACGCATTATTATTCCATAAAATATTCCGCCTTTTGCAAGCAATGCAATTTGTTCACTCGACCCGCTGGCATACCTCTTGCACGATTCCCCAAATCAATGACCAGGAAGCGCAAGAATGCACGAAAATCCGAAATAACAACAAATCCCAACAATCGTTATGCGTGTACATACATATGTATGAGTGTGTGTGCGCTTGTATGGGTTCGAGTTAATCCAATAGAGAACACCTTTCGAAGCATTCGAAGCCAAAGATGAAATTGAAGTCCACGCAACAAAAAATACATTGCGAGCAGCAAAGAGTAAGGCAGAAAATGCTGTTGTTGTACAACAACAAGCTATGTAGAGTATATGTACACACTTCGCCACATGTTGGCTTGAGAATTTCTCGGCTTTTCTCGTTTAGTGATTTTTCGAAAATTTTCACTTGGTTTGGCAGCCAAGGTGTAGTGACTGAAGTGGAAAAATTTGTAACCAAAAAAAGTGTTAAGGTGCTCATGTGGAGCGTGTGTGGCGGGTAAGAGAGAGCGTGTGAGTTGAAGAACCCCAGCACGTTGTTTCACATGTGGCTTTTGTGTGGTATGCTCAGATGTGTGTCTACATAGTTTTCGCTGGTAATATTGTATTTTATACTTGAGTTGCTCGAGAGGATTCTACAGGCGCGCACAAGCGCTTATACATATTTACTTAGTCGACGTTGGTGCCTGACAATGTCTCCTCTATAGTTCAAAGCTGTCCGTTCAGACGGTCCAAAGTAGTTTTACGGTGGAAAATTTGACGACACTCATKTGTCAGTCCACTGAGAACTGGAGAGCTGTCAGCGAAGCGGCAGCCTCAATCATGGCAAAACTGAGACATATAGACCAGAGTAGGCGTCCGTCAGTCCGTGGCATAGAAGAGACTTAAATGTCTTACTTACTTCACTCCCACGAGTGTAATACTTAATCAGTCCGTGGGAGAGTCTGGAGTTGGGAGTAGGCTAGGTTTGGCGGATTAAAATTCCGTACTACTTAAAAAAAAAAACGGTCCAAAGCAGTGCAATTGTTGACAGTAAAGCTCCGAATTTTGCCGCTAGATGAGTAGCTCATAGTAGATTATTTCTTGCTAGACCCAATTGCGGTACTTCATCTACTCCCTTGAACTGCGAAGCTCCTAGAATATCTAAAACGAATTCTATATAAGGCTGGAGTGAAACCTTCTTTAGCATCTCTCTTATGTATACTTCCCTGTACATTCTGACCGTATTGTCGTTACTTGTGCACATCTAGTTCGCATGTGATGCCAGTAGGTTCCGACCTGTCATTRGACCATCCTGCAGTTCTTTCGAGACCGTGCGAATAAAAACCTTCCTTATTTCTCTTTAGAGCTTTTCCACATGATCTTGGCGATCCGCATGTCCTTAAGGCATTYCATCTCACCCTGAWCGGTTTGTCAGCCCTTTRSATACGATCTTTCTCAATTCGTATGTCTTTAAAGCATTCYATCTCACCCTGCTCCGCCTGTYAGCCCTTTCGAAAAMTTTCATTGCGTATTGTTTTTAATGACAACCGTTTTTCCTGTACTGGTTCGGTAGCCAGACGGTTGGCATTTTTGGTAACCTCATCAGCTTTTTTGTTTCCCGGAATTTTTTTTTTTGTGGTCTGGAACCAAGCCACTCTCTGGCCGTTACATCTACTGCCTCCCTGCTTCTGRGGAYATTCTCTKACATAATGCAATGTGAGATTATTGYCTTAATTGCCGACTGGCTATCGACGTATATGTATATTGATCTCTTTATGTTCTATCCTGCGTTGCTAACTATTACAGCTGTTTTTCAGACCTCAAAGACTAAAGCCTGGAAGTTATGGCAGTATTCTGCAAGCTTGAAGCGTCGCCTGAATTCCAACTCCGAGCAATAGTTACCGGCTCCCACTCTATTAGGTTAGGTTAGGTTAAACTGGTAGACCAATAAGCCACGCATAGACCTGTTTGGCCTTTTGCGATACCGAATGGAGTTCACTTGCTAAGTCCAAGAGGCGTAGTATTCGTTTAAGATGCCTGCGCTTCGAGTGCCAATAGGAATATTGTGATCTACTGTTTTGCACATGACTTTTTGCACCCAAGTAGCTTCCCATTGGGTTTTCACTTTCTTCASCATGCTTCTGTCGAGATCCCACGGCATTAGCTTGAATCTTCTGTGTAGACGTTGAAAGTTCCTAAGTTCTATGAAGGTATAAGCTTTTCTATTCTGTCGCAATATGTTTTTATGTTAACCTCATCTTAATTATTTAAAATGCTTAGAATTCTCGAAATCGCCTGCAGCCACATCTTATACCCACCTCAAGGTTAATTTTAATCTCGAAGGCTAGAGCACAATTTTTGCAACATATATATATGTACTTCATCTGACCACTCCAACCACTTTCTACTTCACCACCAAGTCATTACTTTAGTAAAAATGCATGAATCTGCATAAATCACACAGCTAGTAAGTACAAAATTATTATCTATTAGCTTATGGCATGCAAGAGGAATCTTTTCATCTTCATTTTATTTCAACTCAAACTGCAGGTGGTTCTTCAGTTTTGAAATCGCGTTYAAATTAGTTACAAAAATTTCACGAATTTTCATTTAACTTTGGAAGTTAGAAATTAAATTCTTGTAAGGATTCCACAACCACTCRCTTGCTGAGCGTTTCTGAGTACCACAAAAACGAGTAAATACATTTTTGAAGCTAAGCAAAACTCGTCGTATGGCTGCAGACCGTTTAAGCTTACTGCTTTTAGTGTCAGMAGAGAAAACTGGCAATGCTGTTTGTCTGCCATTTTGTATTCTCGTATTTGCAACAGAAATTTATTATCCCTACAGGAGATCAAATCTAGCAGAGAACAGCTTTGAAGACACACTTAAATGTGTCCATATTTACAACCAAGTGCATGCTTGTATGAATGGGAGGAAGTACAGAAGTAAATACATTTATTTATGTAGCGAAGTTAGTCGCTGTTCAAGGGTGAAGGTGTTGGAGTCGTGTTGTGTTTGGAGTGTGTGAAAAGTTTGTCTGCAGTCGTTTCTTTTTTGTCACAAGAAACACATTACTGTTATTATTTGTGGTATACACTGTGAGAAATGAAATTAGATCTTCAAAACTTGTACCTGAAAGTTTAAAGCTCTTTTTAATAAGTACTTCAATTGAAATATGGACTAAAATTCGATATTTTCAGTGATCAGGCTTCAGACAGGCTTCAAAGAATAGTTCTTTTTATGCCGAATTTAATCGTTGAAAAGCGCACAATTTTTTCTTAAATAAGGCCGAAAGTCAGTTAAGTGTAAGTTTGGATTCTATAGCATTCTTTGATCCATAACACTTAGGCTTTGGATCTGATTAATTTACAATACATTTTTGATGAGTTCYTTATGCTATTACGATAAAAATTTTMACCCCGAAAGTGTATACTTCGGWATCTGAAGGAGTTAAAAATGGGGGCTCAAGCTAATTGGCAGAAATATGTCGTGTTTCGGAACCTCAGATCATCATATTTTACGGCGTAGATACTCTGCATTCGAGATCACAGACAAAGAAACGGAACTGTATTTTCACTGACTTGAAGTCAGCATCTGAGTTACTGTCAACTTCTGATACGAAATGAGTTTATTTAGGTCTTAACACTGGAATACTCGGACATTACTTGCATCAGGTCAGTCAGCCGACACCTAGTTGTAGCGCTTCCCTGTTCCCGTACTTAGGAGTGAGGTATGGAAGCGAAGAACTAGTTGGAGCAGAGGAGTGGCTTCCTTACGAATGGGTCAAAGTGAAGACTGGCAGAGGAGTACATAATCGGGAGCTTTTCATCAGCTGCAGTTTTAGCTTTCTTGACGTTTGCAGTGGCTCGAACTACACCTCCGGTCACGCCTAGTGAWTGGTGGTCGAAACTCCTTATCTCTAGCATTCA
Organism: Bactrocera latifrons; assembly: GCF_001853355.1. NCBI lineage: Eukaryota > Metazoa > Arthropoda > Insecta > Diptera > Tephritidae > Bactrocera > Bactrocera latifrons. The sequence goes on along the minus strand of NW_017535930.1, from coordinate 226,846 downwards.
GTTATTTTGTGTTTAGACTGGTTTGATCGGTATACATATACATTGAATTCTTGTGGTTCACTACTGGGAAGTTGCGTCTCACACCATTTCAGCAAGCGTTGGCCAACAAGCGACAACTGTGCAGTCGTAAGTTCCTTTTGGCACTGGGTAAATAATAAAAGGTCTAGGAAACTCATCTCTCTAATGAAGGGTTACTTTTCAATTTGTGGTAGTTTTAACTCGACACTGTCTGACCTTGATTCATGCGTAAGATTGGATATTTGTTGTTTGTGGATCTTAGTTGTTTTAGATGTTTGAAAAAACAGGAATATAACTTTTTCGGGATGCAATGGTGTCTCATGGAGTACGCATGGAATTCTGTCTGACTAATAACGAATTGCTTACTAATGCAGGCATTGAGCCAGAAATGAGCATCATCGATGAAGATGATTTTGCGATGAAAGTTGAGGCCACTGACTTCAAATTTCGGTAGTAAATGTAAAAAATTTCGGCTCATTATTGGATCGTATATCTCTCCATACTTTCAACTGGTGGATTGAATCCGCAGTTTTGCGAAATGTACGGTATTATGTGTCAATTCTGCGAAGGATTCCATTGATTCACTGGTTTTGTTTCTGTATTGCTTATAACATCTTTATATCGTTTATTCTAAGGTCAGCCATCAATGGCTACTAAATTTCTGTTACCTTCAATATACATACTAATATTTTATCAGTACGACATTGCCTGCTTGTGTATGTATGTAGATCACGTGTCCCTTGAAATTGACTTAATATATTTTTTTTCAAAATTACTATAAGTTCTAATTGCCCATTTTCAACAGAGCTTATTTATTATTACACAATACGCGCCATTAAAAGAAAATTCCTAATTATTACCGTACCCGTGAGAGCTCGACTCATATTTAGTACACTTACTAAACTTTAATRTTCGCGCTAACAGTACGAAATAAGCAACAACACACATCTGAGCACGACTGCCATTTATGATGCATGATGCATGATGTTTTTATTTTAAAGCATCACTTTTATATTTTGGCTGCCGAAGCGACCACCGGCATCACCACGGTCATATAGCTGGTGATCAAGGCCTGTCGGTATATAAGCCAGTGTGAGTATGGTCAGTGCTTAGTGCCGTAGTGTGAATGACTGTATTTAAAGGGAGTTATGCGCATAAATTACATGAAGCAGGACTGTCGGATGGTGGCAAGTTCAGCCTCGCTTACAATGGCAGCGCTTAGGTCCTATGCGGCCGTAGGTGACCTCCATAAAATTATTTAGCGCATAAATTTTAGTAGAGAATTTCTTTTCCGTTGGCAGATTCATGCGCTACCGCCATGTTTTTATATCTGATTTATGTCTGTAACTAGGTAGCTGGGAATATTTCATCGTCATTTYATAGCTTTTCCGTTGATGTGCAATTTTTCACTTTTATTTTTCCTCCATCTTAATGCTTTGCCCTTCTGCCAACAACTTTAAGTGCSCATAAAATTGAGGAAACTGTTAATAATGACTGAAATTTGAAGTCGTAAAGTGGCGTTTATGCATACACACACACACACGTGCAAAGAAATCTGATAAAAATTTGATAGCCGCTGGTGGCAACACCACCGCACAGAACGTTCRCGCCTCACTGCTCTTAGTTGTAGTAGCAGCTAACTAATGACAGCAGCAGACTTCCCGCAGAATTTATGTAATCGCATAAATTCGGAAAGTAGGAAGACTTGTCACGCTTAATGATGTTAGGACCTGTCGATGGACGTTTCGTGAGCGAAATGCGCGCTGCGTGTGGTTATCAAAATTTCCTATTACCAAGTCGCATTGGGCGCAAGACGGATAAAAATGGAAAAWTAGTCTAGTGAATAATCGAGAAATGGTTGTTGGATAGTAGAAAATTCTTTTATTTGGTTGAAATTGAATTTTGAAGAAAAAAATTTTGCTCGAAATGCAACCGAACGTTTTATAGTCGTGTTAGTTTTGCGGGGATACCAAGTTAAGACAAAGCGGCAAAGAGACACTTCCTTTTCGTGCTGTCGAAGGAGGCTTTAAAATTGATGAAGAGGTGGTATGTGCAAATTTTGCTTCTCGGGTCTTTTTCCAAAATTTGGC